>NC_091431.1:50710741-51010741 GCF_032191515.1 Phaenicophaeus curvirostris | reverse complement strand
TATCCTGAAGCGAAGCTTTGCCTCTTGAGTCTGATCATACTCTTCCCTGGAAGGCAGGGCAGAAAGACAGTAAAATTTTAGGCTATATTTCCCCCCCATTTTAGTCAACTTATACAACTAATATTATAAGTGTAGAGCTCAGAATGACATATTTATAAAAAAATCAAAACAGATGAAGAAATTGTTAAATTACATTCTCCTTTCAATTCAGCATTAAATCTTGACCTGCACCTTCTTTGCTCAGGTTGTCTATACTGTAGACCAGCATAGAGAGGGATTTGAATTACAACTGATGGTAAAACGCCTTTGGTATTAAACATGGGGGAGGAAGGCTCTAAGCATTTTTGCCTATCAGTCTGCATTGCTTCAACTTGTCTTCATCAGCAAGTGTTGCATTTTTGTCTATCCCAGTGCAAGCTGGGGAAATTAGTTTCTCTTCAGCTCTTTTTATCTTGTTTCAATTGAGAAATAACAGTTTAGTTGTGTATAAAGTGTGCGTTTACTAAACTTAAAGCTTATAAAACTTATTTTTTTTTTTGGAATGGTTCTCCTATCATCGGTTATAACCAGAGAGAGGGAACATCATCTTTTTATGATCTCTTCTTCTTATTCCAAGAGAACAGCTATTTCATTTTGATGCGACAGCTTTTAAGTGAACATGTTGTAGAGAAACACACCTCTTTAACTGAACAGTTCTAGTCACAAAACTCACTGTGCTTTTTATGGGGATGTAATGCAGTCTTTAGTAGTCTTTGTGTGTGTATAAATATTTATATCTGTCAAAAGTGCCATTGTTCTCAAATACACTCCATTGGTAATAGATGTCCCAAGGGTTTCTTCCTTTAAAGATGCTTGAGTTGAAAGTATTAAATTGAGTTCTTTGAGCATAACAGTGAACACAGTAAGGCTATACCAGCCCCCTTCTGTTAACAAAAAAGTTTGTCACTTGCTGCTGAGAAGTGCAGTGAACAGAACTAGGGTGACCAGATTAGAAATGTTACTTCCAACTTGAGTCCTCGTTTCTTTCTCCACCTTGCAGTTAAGACAGAATTCCATGTGTTCATGTCATGAAAGTAAGTATCTTTATCAGCCCTACCCTTAATATTTATACAAGGGTAGGGTTGATAAAGGTAGGGCTGAAACAAGCAGCTGTTAGCCAACTGGACAGTTTATAGTCTAGGACATCTGCCACAACTGGTACATGACAATTCATGCTGATCTCCTTTACTCTTATAGAGGAGGTATCTCCACACCAATTACTTGTTTACTTAGTCTCTGACTATGGGAAGAAACACAGAATCTTGCAGCAAGTGTACTGATTCCACATGAACACCTTATCTCGTGAACCAGAACTGAGGCTGAACTTAGATCTCTTAGGCTCCTTCCATCATTCACTTTTTCTTTGTTGTGGTTGGACTCGATGATCCGGTGGGTCTCTTCCAACCTGGTTATGCTATGATTCTATGATTCTATGATTAAGTGTGACGAAAATAATGAACTAAAATGTTTTACATGGATGCGCTCTTACAGTGTTGCTATATTTAACAAATTAAATAAAGATGACAAAGCTTTGAATCGTGTGAAAATCTTTTCTCTAATACAAGCTGCAGTGAGCATTCAGTCGTCAGAATAGTTAAGGTACAAGCACTGAGAACATGAGTTCTAAGTAATGGAGTGGTAAAAGCGAAGCATTTACATTATAAGACATGGGTTCAACTTATCTGAATAAAAATCCATTGAAGAATGTTGCGCTATATATTAAAAAAGAATGAATAAACGTACTTCAGCAGAAACACCATTCTTTGAATATACACAATGCATTATTTTAATACACAGCAACCTGCCTTAGCTATGGTAAAAGTAAGGTTCTATTACAATTCTAACAAAAATATAGCTTATATACATTTCTCTGCACATACATTTTATGAATGTTTACTTTTGTTTTCAGAACTTGGTACAAAACATACAAAAGAAGTTGGCACATTATGCAAGATACCTGCAGTAAACAACAATTACTGTAACTTTTCTTCCACAGCAATCTGAACTTTGTTTGGTTTCTGTGGTTTGTTTTGTGGTTTTGTTTTGGTTTCTTTATTTTTTTTCCCCCTTTACCAGCTTCAATTCTTGATACAGCATAAGGGAGGCAAAGAATTCATTGCAAGATCTTTCCTTTTTTTATGAGTAGTGTACTGCTTCTTCAGCTGAAGCCACAACCTTGTTGCTCTTGCCTGCAGCCTGGAGTGCACAGTGTTAAAAGTCAGCAGTTCTGCTATTATTTATTAAGTCAATAGTCTGAGAATAGTCTAAAATTTAAACTTATCTTTATGTTCTGCATGTGATTAAAATGAGATATACAAAAATATGCATTTTTACTTTGGAAGCGTCAGCATAAATTTTATATTTTAAAACTAATGTAAAACTATGTTTGATTTCTACCTTATTTACATATTTTGAAATACTTTTTACATCACAAAACAAACCAGCATTTTATTAGGAGAGAAAAAGCAGTACAAATTATAATGCTGTTTATAAATTACAACCTGGAAACTTTTTTATTAAAAAGCAACAGGTTCATCCTAGGTGTAAGGAGCACAATACATGGACTTACCATAAAGTTTAGATCAGCTTAATAAAACCAATGACTGTGTACAAACACAGACGTGTACAAACCCAGATGTGGATCAAGTCCCACTCTGGTTTTTTGTGTAAAATTTGACAAACATTGCATGGTAATATCTCTAAGATGTTAAGAGGAAATCGTGGATGGCACCAGTTATACAGAACATGCTTGTTTTCCTGCATGATATCACCAATTTTAAAGGAATTTGACACCTATTTTATATGGAAAAGAAAGACAAGAACAGGTGGTGCTCTGAGAGATAGTCTCTGTAATAGTAATAAGGTTGTTTTAAATGGTGCAGGGGTTTTTTTTTACTGTATCCTGTTTATTGAGGTTTACTTGCTCAACTGTACCTGTTCTTATTGGAACTTAGTTCTAAAAAACAGAGCTGGAGAACATCAATAGAATTGAAACAAATTTATGCTAGATTAGTGGGAAGTTTTTATGCTTGTTAACCTATTCTTACACTATTAGTGACTAGATTATTTGTCTAAGAAAGTTGTGTGAATTGTTAGTGAATACAATTGTATCAATTACAAGATTTGGCAAATCCATATTCAGTATTAGAAATTAGTTTCAGAAATATGTTTTCTGCCATAAAATGTTATTTTCAAAGAGCACTTATTCATCTGTGGATTATGTAGCCTTTTTGAAAACATTTTTCTTTAGGATTCAGAAAAGTTTAAAAGTGATTAATAAAATGTTTCCTTCTTGCCATGCAGCCTTAATTTCACTGGAAAAGAAACACCATCCCTCTTGTAGCCAAGTCAGTAAGTGATTCACAGTGAAACTGGTAGATCAAGAGGTCTGTTTTTCTTGCCTTAGTGTCAGTTGTTGTTTTCTGATGGAGGCCTGAGACTCTTGCACTTCAGCTCATCCAGTGTTTTCCAGTGTTTGTAGTTATTAGCCAAGTGTTGCATCAAAACAGGCAGATGTGCAAATGCTGAAATGTAGAGGAGGAACAGCTGTGCTATGTATCCAGAAGGGGCAGAAGAACAGCCTGACCCCTGAAACTGGGATTCTCTACTCCCTTCTGTTCCTTCAGCTGTACGTTAATGCTAAAAGGGGTAAAAATTTTTCAGTCTGTTTCTCCTTCAAGCAAGTCCCTTTCTTAAAGTAGGACTACTGTATTAAATGATGCTAGACTGTGATCTCTGTTTCTGTGACTCAGAAGAAATCAATTAATAAAGGAAAAAAAGACCTAGACAAAAAAAATAAATCTTAGCTTTAAGTCATTACTCCTTCCTTCTTTACATAGGCTTCTTTCATACAGTTGGTGGTGTGTGCAGTACAATGGGCCTCAGCAGCATCATTGCTTAGGTCCAATGCTGTACTGCTAATATACAGATACAGACTAATATACAGACTCATGGCCATCTTGAGATTATTCATTTCAATCTGGAAATCTTTGCCTCAGAGCAAGGGAGAAAAAAACAGAAGTACTTACCATCCCATGCATCGAACATATCTGTTATAAAATAATCAATGAAGGATATTTGAGACTTAGGGATGCTGCAGGTGTTTCTGTCAAATACTGGCATTACAACAGGCAGACCCTGTCTCTTCTCTTCATCAGTCTAAGAAAATAAAACTCTAGTTAGCACCTAGAACTTTTGCTGGTTTTCATGCAAAGGCCAGGGGATTACATGAATTGCAGCAGGAAATTTGAGACAAACCTTAGAAACCCTGAGGTGAACTGCCTCAATTTCATATGCTTTACTTCTGGGACAGGGACTGAAATCAATGTCTCTTCCTTTTCACAAGTATTCTGTTACTGTAATGCCGTGATTGCTCTTGGCTCTGGTGAGACGCAACACTTTTATCTGGTGATTAGGGCACACCAGATAAAACTGGAGAATGGGGTTGTAGAATCATTTAGCAGAGGATGGTTTTCCACATATCTAGTGGTTGTTTCAAATCCTTTGTCTTTTAAGTATGAAGGATGTTACTGTTGCTACTTTCTCTGCCTGTATTAGGTTGTACAGTGAACAGAAGTAAGGCTAAGCCCTTTAACCTTGCCCACAGCTGGGAGAGGGCTGGCACTTGGTATGGTGGAGGAGCCAATTACCTGAACAGTCTTAGAATTTAATGCTGGAACTGTCAGCAGAACAGTCCCCATGATTGCCAGATGAGGTAAATGAAGAGCAGGACAGTTCTCAGCGCCTCACCTTGCTGCAGGTAGGCTAGTGCCCAACATTGGCAACTTAAAGATAGCACACGATACCTTGACTGCTAGAGATATACTGCCCAATTGATCGTTGATCTTACCTATGAAGTGGCTGTATTTATTCACTATGATTAAAGTGAAATTCAGACATGTCCCAGGCACTGACTACTGTTTTCTTTCAGTAATAATGGTAACTATCACATGCATGATCTGAATTTGGATGGTAGGCAGGCCTGCCTTTTTGTCTCTCCAGTCGTATCTGCTGATTTCCACACCACTAGTGGCAAATAAAAGCTAAGGATCTCTCAATTGTTCAAATAAAGAACTAGAAGAGTGTCTCACTTTTGGGAAGCTGGTGCATTTGTGTTAGAAAAACTGAATATAAAGAAAGGAAGTTGAGCTTCCAGTTCTGTCCAGAGAGATCCTGCGTAATAAGCATTTACATTGCCCACATGCCTGAAGTACTGGCCACCCATGTCATCTGCCTGCTGTGACAGTAGCTCAGATGTCATCTTAGAAGAGAAAGTGACAGCATGATGGTTTCATGGAGAGCAGTGTGAGATGTGGATCTTCATGTTCTCTTCAGGGAAGGTATTGGGACTAGAAGCTAGAATGGTGACAATCTTGAATTTCAGCCAATTAAATTGACTAATTAAATAATTTTGGTTTTGGCCAGACAGAGAAAGTTGGAAGTGTAAAACCTCCTTTCCACCATTCTCTGCTGCAAGCTTCATGGCAAGCAAACTCACTGTCTTTGACTGGGGTGAATTCTTCTGCACTGAAGTGAGGATCCAATTCTGAATGGGGACAAACCCCACATGTCTGGACTCTGTGGTGATGCTGTGTGGAACAAAAAACCAGCTTATGCACTTGCTTACATAACATAATAGTCAAATTATAAAAACATACATACCTGTGCAAAATACTCCTCTGAAATCCTCCCTGCCCATTCAATACACAGTTCTAGGGGGCGACATGGATTTGCTACATCTGCACATTTGATCATCATGCGCTTGATCAGTGTCTGGATGTCTGGAAAATTCTTTACATTGGCTGTACATTCACAGTTGCTGCCTTCGCCCTGTAAAAGAGAGCTGGTTACTGGGGTGGATGGCCAGCCTTCCTGCTAGCAAGAGCGAGGGCGTCATTATCAGCTATATTGCTCTTCAGCAATAAGTGAGCACCCAACCTGAAACCATCTAATTTAATGCAGCGCACCAGGAATTTCTCCAGGAGGAAATGTCTGAGAACTGCAGCCTTGCTAAGTAACTAATGATAGCCCCACTACCTATGACAATTGTCATTTTTAGAATTAATAGCAAAGTTTGTGAAATATAGGAGTCACAGGCTCCTTAACAGTGAGGGTGAGTTACCCTTCTTTGCATCCCAGCCTCACCCTCTGGGAACAGGATGGAGACAGAAAGTAGGGGACAATCCATCAATTGTAAGCTGATAAACCATCCTCACTGCTGAACATTTAAATTTGAGAGTGGTGATGGTAGGGAGCTGCTCCATTTTATTGTTTCTAGAGTCGAGTTTTGATTCCCAGGTGAGAAAACTGAGACAGGCCCAGGGGGCTGAACTAACTTGCACAACTGACTGTTTCTTTCACAGGGAGAGAAGCAGGTCTGTGCCATTCAGTTCCAGTATGCTTGTTTGCAGATAAAAATGCCACCTTTGTGCTGGATTTTGAAACAGTCGGTGTGGAATACTTGTTGGTCTTAGTTACCAGCTAGGGTGAAGTCTCAGCGTGAAAATAAAAATGCAGGAATGCAGACTGACTGTAGTAAGTTTTATGCTTGCTAGGCAGTAAAATACCAAACTGCTTATTGACTGCTCTGGAGAGCAGGTGGAATGGACACAGTAATTGTTGGAAGTCTGCTGTGGTGTCATATTCTGGGTCTTGAGCAGTTTAGAAAGGCACAGGTATATTATGCTCCTTACTGAGTAATAAAAAGACTCTACCTCAGCTCGCTATGGCATTAACACTATTCTCAAAATAATATATTTGTGTAATTATGGCCTCCCTTCACTGGGAGTAAAAAATTGAGCATAAATACTTTTTACCTCCACAGCTAAATTAATGTCTTCATGGTTTATGGGGAGGTATTTTGCAATGATTCTTGCCAATTCGGCATTAATCTTCTAACTTTATGTGTAGCAGTTAATTTTTTTTCAGCATGGGTAGCCCAACAAAAAACTGCCAGATTACCCCTGCTTCTTAACTGCTGTTCACGATCAAAAAAAAAAAGAGCCACTATTAACAATAAGGAACAGAACTACCTAATATTGGGGAAAAAAACTAAGTCTGTTATAGAAATGGTTCTGTGCTCCATTTTTTGCTACTCTCCAACTCCTGCAATTTTTAAAATAGCCTCTGCTGTAAAGGAGAGTGAGTCAAAGGAAATGAATCAGAAAGGATGATTGCAGTAGAATGTCTGGAGAACATTTAAAAGCTCTATAGGAAGTGCAGGAACAAATGCATTCGTGGGATAAAAGGTAGATGCCCAGAAATGTGTTCAGAGTTTGGAAAAAACATGGTTTCAGTGAGGCCTGTCAATCTAAATCCTACAGGCCAGTAAGGGGATGCCAGAAAACTGAAGAGATTTTAAAAGGGTAGAAATGGAGGAAACAGTTCAGAAAAGTGCTTAAGCTGTCAGAGGGAGAAGTAAAGCACTGTAACAAGCCACATTTCCCAGTGACACCTCAGAGGGCTCTTTTACAAATTGGTGGAACAAGCTGTTATCTGGTCCACATTTAAGTACAGAGAAACCTGAGGGTAGGTATACACCACCTACTGATGTGGACCTTCCTTTCCTCTGGATCCCCACTGTCCTGGCTTAGCCTGTGCCATGAGGGCAAACCCATGAAACACAGTGCCAGGCATTGTGCTAAGAGCAGAGTGCAGAAACAGTGATATGGGCCCCAGCAGTGCCCAAAACACATCCCCCCATGCTGTGGGACTTCTGACACTGAAGATGATCAGACTAATTAGACCCTTCCAGTGAGCCCTCAAGAACTTGGAAGTATTAGGAAGTACAGTGCAAAGCGTCTACAGAGCCACTGAATTTCGCCAGCATTTGTCATTTCCAGCTCAAACTGTGGGGAAAACGGAGCTCAGCAGTCCCTAGAAGCAAATCAGTTCAACTTATTTAATGCTGTCCCTAAAGTAGTAAACTCTACTAGTCCTGACTAGTTTCTGCACCCATGGCAGTCTGCAGTGCAAAAGCTCCAGTTAAAGAGAACTGTCAGAAGCTACTTCTATTTCTTTATTTTTAATATCACTGACCTTCAGTTTGGTCTGATCTTTTTTGGTCAATGTTTCTAGCAAAGCACTATTTTTACTATGATGTGATGAGATGATTTTTGCTTAGGTGAATGATACTGTCCTGGAGAACCCTGTCAGTCACTGAGTGCACAACCTTAAAAGGCAACAAGAGAAGGTAAAGAGGGGCCTGGGCTGGGCAACTGAGTTGTATCTTATGAAATATACCCTGGCTGGTGATGGAGCATTAGAGTACGTAATTTATAAGAATAAATACTTCCTACTATTCTTGATAGGAATAAATAAATTGATGGGAATAAATAAATACTTCCCTGTGTGTACATACCCAAGAGTTAGAGAAGCAGCTCCCATGATTCTAGAGGAGATGGTTAGAGACTTGCTTACCTAGCTAGACACCCACAAGTCTATAGGGCCGGATGGGATCCACCCAAGAATATTGAAGGAGCTGGCAGATGTTCATGCCAAACCCCTTTCCATCATCTTCCAACAGTCCTGGAAGACTGGGGAAGTCCCACTGGACTGGAGGCTGGCTGATGTTGTGCCCATCTACAAGAAGGGTTGCAGGGAGGACCCAGGGAACTACAGGCCTGTCAGTCTGACCTCAGTGCCAGGGAAAGTCATGGAGCAGGTGATCTTGAGTGCTATCGTGAAGCACATGCAAGAGAACCGGGTGACCAGGCCCAGTCAACACGGGTTCACAAAAGGCAGGTCTTGCCAAACAAACCTGCTCGCCTCCTATGACAAAGTGACTCAGCTACTGGATGAGGGAAAGGCTGTGGATGTATCTTCCTGGACTTCAGTAAAGCCTTTGGCACAGTTTCTCACAGCATTCTGCTAGGAAACTGTCAGCCTCTGGCCTGGACAGGCGACCGCTCTGCTGGGTGGAAAACTGGTTGGATGGCCGGGCCCAGAGAGTGGTGGGAAATGGAGTTAACTCCAGCTGGAGGCCAGTGACAAGTGGGGTTCCCCAGGGCTCAGTCCTGGGTCCAGCCCTGTTCAATGTCTTTATCAATGACCTGGATGAAGGCATTGAGTGCACCCTTAGCAAGTTTGTGGACGACACTAAGCTGGGTGGAAGTGTCGATCTGCTGGAGGGTATGGAGGCTCTGCAAAGGGATCTGAACAGGCTGGACCACTGGGCTGAGACCAATGGCATGAGGTTTAACAAGGCCAAATGCCGGGTCCTGCACTTGGGGCACAACAACCCTGTTCAGAGCTACAGACTAGGAGAAGTCTGGCTGGAAAGCTGCCAGGAGGAGAAGGACCTGGGGGTGTTGGTTGACAGCGACAGAACATGAGCCAGCAGTGTGCCCAGGTGGCCAAGAAGGCCAATGGCATCTTGGCTTGTATCAGAAACGGCATGACCAGCAGGTCCAGGGAGGTTATTCTCCCTCTGTACTCGGCACTGGTGAGACTGCACCTCAAATACTGTGTTCAGTTCTGGGCCCCTCACCACAAGAAGGATGTTGAGGCTCTGGAGCGAGTCCAGAGAAGAGCAACGAAGCTGGAGAAGGGGCGAACAAGTCCTACGAGGAGCAGCTGAGGGAGCTGGGGTTGTTCAGCCTTGAGGAGACTGAGGGGAGACGTTATTGCTCTCTATAACTACCTGAAAGGAGGTTGTAGAGAGGAGGGTGCTGGCCTCTTCTCCCAAATGACAGGGCATAGGGCAAGAGGGAACGGCCTCAAGCTCCACCAGGGGAGGTTCAGGCTGGACATCAGAAAAAAAATTCTTCACAGAAAGGATCATCGGGCACTGGCACAGGCTGCCCAGGGAGGTGGTTGAGTCACCTTCCCTGGAGGTATTTAAAAGACAGGTGGGTGAGGTGCTGGACATGGTTTAGTGATTGATAGGAATGGTTGGACTCAATGATCCTGTGGGTCTTTTCCAACCTAGTGATTCTGTGACTCTATGAAATGCCCGGACGTTTAAGGAATGGGGATGAGGTGGAGAGGTCTCAGGAAGCAATTGAGTTATTCTCTGTGGCTTGAAGGCTCCAGACTACAAACCCGTCAGGTCAGGTTCCTCAGTTATAATCCCGAGATGAGGCAAACCTCACTGTTTGGAGGCAGGACAGCAGGCACAAGTCCCAACCTGGCTCCATTCGCAGAATTGTGCATATACAGAAGCATCCACCTGCACGCTTTGTGAACACCAGATGGCTGTGAAACCAAGGGTTATAAAATGAAGTGTTTAAATTAGCTAAGGGCATAGAAAAAAAGAAAATAGAAGTATTTTTTCACACTCTGTAGTGTGAGGTCACAAATACAATTATGTGCTTTGGGCAGTGCATATTAATACAATGTGAATGAAAGGTTTACTTTACGTTATCTTGGAAGAACTTAACTGAAGGCATGAAGCCCTACAAGCACTTACATATGAGCTGGTCTCCTCAGATGCCACTGACTTGTTGATGCTGTTCACAAATTTGTTCACATGTTCAAAATGCTTTGTCATCTCTGTTGCCAAAACCATATCAATAATGGCCTGGCGCAATGTCCGGTAGTGATTTCTAGGAAAGAAAAACACTTCCTGCTTACAATCCTGCCAGACAGATCTCTGTCCTCTCCTTGTCCCCGCTTACGCAGTCCTGCAAAACACTGCTTGAAGGCTCATTCACATGAACCGGCACCTTGAGAGTTATGAATGGTCTAGGGTTGGAAGAATGGACTAGATTATGCCTTTCTGGATTCCTCCAGCTCTAAATTGCTGTATTGCCTTTTTTTTTTTTTATTCCTGTTATTTTTGCCTAATGAAAACCAATCCCCTGAAGTCAATAAAAATTTATTATTAAATTTCATAATGCTGTAACACTGTGACACCTTCTCCAGGAATAGCTCCAATACATTTCTATCCCATGGGACGTTAGCTTGGAACTCAAATCTCAGTTTTTTTCAAAAAACAACGGTGTTATGGTGATAAAACAAATTCCTTACTTGTTTGGGGTCAGGCTCTTTCCCTTTTTCTCCTACCCTGTCTCTGCAAAAGCTCGGCTAATGCAATGGGAACTCTCAGGCCACATGCATGCCCAACAGCACGGTGCCTCCAACTTCACCAGAGTTTCAGCTCCCTCTGCTACCACCCCGTTCCATCTCATGTGAAGGCATCAGTGCCAGTAAGCATGTGGCCATGTACAGACACAGCATGCAGTGCCTGGTTGCTTGGGTGGAAATCTGTAGCACAAAAAAGTAATTTCCAAGCTCCTGCAATGAGAAGGCAGTGGTTCAAGACACAGTCTTTAGACTGCCAATTAACCATGCCAATGCAATCCATAAAAGATTATCAAACATCTCTGTATGCTTCCAAAGATACAAATTGGAGGTCAGGCAGGAAAATAAAAGCCTTTTAAAAAGCCCTGTATACACAGGACTCTAGAAGAGGTTAAATATTAATGTCTCTATTCAATTTATATTTTCTGGTTTAGAAGGCAGGCTCTCAGTGTGCCCTAAACTAAAATCCTCAAACAAGCAACCCATACATGCACACTTCCCATCTCTAGCAGACCCACCTATCCATATTCTTGAAAATGTTGCATTTGCTGTCTTTAATTGTAAGCTGGAACGCCAGGGCTGTGTGATGACTCTCTAACACAGCTGTGTCATTGTAAAGGACAGCTAATTCACTGCCTGCATTGCACAGGAAAGAGTTGGTCCGTCCAGGGTGGTCTACATCATGAATGGTGGCAGCTATTAATGCAGCCACCTCATCTAAATGGTCAAGGCTTTCCTACAGGAAGAGAGAAAAATTACAGTAAATAATTTCTCATAATTTCCAGATACCCACAAATATGCAAGTGTAAGCTTGAATGCAGTGATTCTATCTCTTTGCAATTGTCTTCCATTCACTGCACTCACTGGTTACCTACTCCATAACTCTCCCTCCCACTCTTGCCCAAACCCTCTTTTCTTTTTACTGCACTATCACATAAGCAATATCTTCGAATTAAATCTTCCAACATTGACTGGCTCCTCTAGTGGTGTTCTTCAACTTTGTATGTTTGCCTGAATGCCTCTGCATCTACTCTGGTCCTACAGAGGTTTTGTGTTTTAGAATAGGATATGATATTTCAGTTGAAAGGGACCTACAACAATCATCTAGTCCAACTGTCTGATCACTTCAGGACTGACTAAAAGTTAAAACGTGTTAAACACTGAGAGGCCTGGGGCATTGACCACCTCTCTAGGAAGCCTGTTCTAGTATTTGACAACCCTTCTTGGTAAAGAAATACTTCCCGATGACCAGTATAAACTCCCCCAGGTACAGCTCTGAACTATTCCCATGCATCCTGTCACTGAATACCTGGGAGAAGAGACTAGTACCTCCCTCTCCAAATCATTTGCAAAACTTTATTAAGAGCTGTTACTAACAATCAGTTACCAAGAGATAGAAGAGAGGCATGTTTCTTCCGCCTCGTTGTTGCTACTTAAGAAGGTAATTTCTTTACTCATATAAACAGACTTTAGAGAAACTGTGTGGGCCCGTAGGCATCACAGGGAAAGACTTCAAGGGCAGAGTGACTTCATGAAGCCAGGATCATTACTTAAGTGCACATCTGATTTCTGAATGAGACAAATAAAAAGTAAAACATTGAAATCCTAGCCCAAAGGACTCCTAGGTAATAGTTATACCTTAATTCTCTCATTCCCAAGAAAGAAGGCAGTAGCATGCAGAACATCCGCTGCGTGTGTGGAGTTGTGGTATGAATTGGAGGAGTGGTAGTTGGCTTCAATCACCTGCAGCCATGCTCGCAGTGTTCGTTCTGAACAGTTTAAAAACTCAGAAACCCCGAATCGGGAAAAAACTTTTAAGCCCAAATACACTAATGGCCTGAAAAATAATAGAACAAAAAAGCACTGCTGTAAAATAGGAACTTCTGGTGTTCTAAAGAGTGATGGTTTTGACAAAGAAACCAACAAAACTTTGAAAGTAAAAGGTGTGTGTGGGAATATCAAACGTTTTAAATTGCCCACCTAGAACCTCTCAAAAGCCTGGCCACTGTTGCAGATTATTACATCTACCATCCATTCAGATATTATTTTAATACAACTTGCTGCAGTTCCACTACAGTTTCACCAGTTCTTGAGGCTTCAGAAAGAATTCTTAGAAGCTCAGTTGTTTTTAATATACAACAATCAATGAAAAAAATCTTTCTTTTTTTTCAAGGAGAAAAAGCATACTTCAAACATGAGCACATCCTAAAGGCTAACAAATCCTAAGACTAAAAAACATCAAATATTACTTTTTCAAATAATCCTATGACTTCAGAAGGTCCAGATTTCTACATCCTTGACTATATGAAGTTGGCAATACGCAATGTATACTGATGCTTCTAGGAGTAGTTCTTAGCATCAGGTTTCATATGAACACTTCAAGCTTTAGGAGGACTTGATCACTTTCTAGCACTGAGTCAGCAATCTGCCATTAGTACCTCCTCTCTCTGGCCTTGAATTGCAAATGCTTACAGACAGCACATAATAACTGTGGGTGTGTGTAGGGAATTAATGTCTAAAACTGAACTTCTGAACTCTCAAGCAGAAGCCTGTTACTTTCTTGCTTCAAGTGGTATGTGCTGGACTAAACAGAAGTGGTATTTCCTGAATCCTACCAGCAGTGACCTCAGGCTCTTGGTCCTATCACTGGTTCACCCTCCATCCCAGTTTTGTATCCCTATAGTCAAAAGCCACAGTTGCCTCAGAGCCTCCTAAATCACAGGGTGACTTAAAAGAGGGAGGGGAAAGGCTTGCTTCTTCCAGCACAACCAACTGCACATCAGCAGCAAAACGGAGCACCTGTGGGACATCTAGCATATAACAACACCAGGTAACGTCACCTGGACAGAGTGGATGTAAGTCAAGCAAGGTTAAAGTTGTATGGAAAACAATCCTGGAGGGCTGCAGGCACTCTTATGAAAGACAACAGTCTGCACAGGACTCTGCATTGCCCGTGCATGTCTCTCCACCATGGTGTGTGCCTGACTTATTGTATGGGACAAGTGGTATCAACACACACAAACACACACATGCACAAAATAAAGACAGCTCTGACAAATTTGCTGTTTCTTGCTTCAGTTTTTCCAGAACGAAGAGCTTTCTGCTACAACTCCTTAACAGCCTTTTTGTGGGCATTCAGGTAAAGTAGTCCAGTACCTTTTATTTGTAGCAGCCTCCAACTCAAAAATATTGAAGTCCCAGCTTTCCTCATTATCTAGGAGCTGTGCAATACAGGGTGAAACATCACTGATGGTGTTTGGCACTGAAAGGTGACTATGGCTCAGGTTCACATCTGTTGAAACGGAATTTGGGAATTGCAACATTCCTGGATTATTTCCTCCCTTCAACTTATACAGGACTGCATTTAGAAAACAACCATTTGTCAAGAAAAAGAACACTTTTCATAGAATCATAGAATCACCAGGTTGGAAAAGACCTCTTGGATTATCGAGTCCAACTATTCATGTTGGCCACTAAACCATGTCCCTGAGCACCTCGTCTACCTGTCTTCTAAATACCTCTAGGGATGGTGACTCAACCACCTCCCTGGGCAGCCTGTTCCAGTGCCTGATGACCCTTTCCATAAAAAATTTTTTTCTGATATCCAGTCTAAACCTCTCCTGGTGCACCTTGAGGCCATTCCCTCTTGTCCTGTCCCCTGTCATTTGGGAGAAGAGGCCAGCTCCCTCCTCTCTACAACCTCCTTTCAGGTATTTGTAAAGAGCAATAAGGTCTCCCCTCAGCCTTCTCAAGGCTAAACAACCCCAGGTCCTTCAGCCACTCCTCCTAAGACTTGTTCTCCAGCCCCTTCACCAGCATGTTTACCTTACATGAAAGAAGAAGAAGTCTGTAAAAGCATATATTATGTATGGTTTATGTTATTACAGATGATTTGGACATAAACCAAAATGATCAGCGAACACTTGTTTAAGTGAAAATTTAATTTTTCCTAGTTTGACTTTCTAAATTTTGAAATATATTATTTCAGTTATTTGAACCTGCTTCAACTTCAAAATGGTGGCAGTCTAGCACTGATTCTGCAGTCATTTAGACAATCATTTCCAAAGGCAGACATCACACTGAAACTTAGCTTGGAGCTCTGTGACATTAGCGTCTACAAAAGAAGTCACATATGCAAAGGGAGGTTTAAAGTGGTGGCTTACTCTTAGAAAACACATATTCGGTTCCTGACATTCTTCTCAAACCATCCTGAAAAAGCAAGTTTATCATTAAGTTTTAGGCAGAGTAACCAAGCACATTAATTGCAAAACCACTACATACACATATTTTTTGGTACCATTCCTGGGTACTAAATGCACTGCTCCTATTACAGCACTGGAAGAACCATCCTTGTTGAAGTATTTCAAAACAGATGTGAAAGGATACAGGAATACTAGTACGAGATCTTCAAAAGGATAATATTAACTACACAGTATATTGTCCTGCTTGATCATTTGAAAGGTGCCTGCAGGATTTCACTACTCAGAGTAACGACTGTCACTTATTTTTCATTTTCTTTCTATTATTTTGGAAAGAATTATCTCAGTGTATATTAAAAAATGAGGTGAACCATGATGAAATCTAGGTGGTCTGTCTCTGGCAGCAAATATTGCTGCTGTTACAGGGCCAAACTCAGAACCTGATTAAAGTAACCTCACTCTTAGACTCAACCAGCTATAGGGCAATCCCTCTAACTCCGTTTAAGCTTTTGGGGTGTCTGAAAAGCACATCCTTGAGACAAGTCAGATCAGATGATACAGTTTCTAGTAGTAACCATATTCACTATGTATGAGGATAAATGGACCCAATGGACTGACATGTCCATGTCTTACTACATCTTGTTGCCTAGTGTTAATAGAAAGGCCAAAATAAGTGAAATGGTGATGAATTGGTGAGTCCCCTTGCTTGCGAAATTTTTGCATCCTACTTTAATGTAAGACAATGCTGGCAGTAATTTCATATTTACTAATTTTACTCACAGTCATGAGACCTCCAACAAGATCATTTGTGTGAGGATCTTCATCTTTGGTACCTAGCTGAGGGGAGTAAAGTTCTGTTGTGCGCAGGATTTCCAGAACTCTGTCCAAAGCTTCGGCTACTGTGATGGGGCTGTTTTCCTGGGCAGCATTAATTATGTTAATAACCTGAAAGGAGAGTAAGGAAGAAGAGTGAAAGGCACTTTTGTCCTGTCTTATTATAAAATTTTTGTTCTTGGCTTGAGAAGTGCTACTTCCCATTTTGCAAATGCTATGTCATTCCCCCCAGCTCTTTAAGTACAACTCTGAAGATGTAAATTTATGCTCTGATTCCCTGGTATCCATCTGTTATTTATAACTGGCAAACTCCTGGGAAGAGAAAATAAAAGGGTGTGAAATATCTGAAATAGTTGCAGGTGTGTAGACCAAAAATTAGCCATGTCCCAGTCCTGCAGCATAGCCAGGGCTGCTCAGAAGCAATCATTGAATCCTCAAAGGAAAAAGAGCAAATAAACTCCTGTATGTGACTCTCATATCCTTATATTGGATGTAAAGCCTTAATTTTCTCAATGTGAAAATGAAGAGTAGAGAGCAGCAATGGCTGGGCTGTGGTTAAGGGAGAAGATGACTCTTTGCCTTCCAGTTTGTCTCCCAGCTGCAATCTGGGAGTGCAGCAATGATACAGCAGCACAAATGACTGCTCCTGGCACTGACAAGACTAAGAGGAAGAAAAGCCCAGTGCTGTCTTCTCCAGCAACCAGAAGCTGCTAAGGGGGACTACAGGCCTCCCTGCAGGTATGGTTGGGGAGATGGAAAGGAGTCAGCTGCTCTATCAGGCACAGTGGTGCTGGGAAGTAAAGAGGTTGATGCCAGCAAGAGAAGATGGGGAGACAGGAAAAAAAGAAGGTTGGAAAGTGGGAGATGGCAGGCGCACGGGTGTTCAGGACAAGTAATTGTGCAGCTGGTTCATGATAGAAAAGTTTGTACAAAGTTGATAGTGAAGAAAAGACTTCAAGAAAATTGAGGGACAGAATAGGATGCAGGTGCTCCCTCCTTCGCATGCTGTCTTATCAACATCAATGGCAAAAGCAAAGATGAAACTGGTAGCAGGTGCCCTTCTACACATGCTTGGCCCAACACAGCAGGACCCTCTTCCTGCCAGAAGCACTGCTTCTAGCAAGGCCAACCTTTCCCATGTTTTAGCATTCTTCTTTATGACTAGGACTTGGAATGAGAAGCAGAAAGCATTAAGAAAAAATATTGAACTATTTTATTAAATAGGAGGTGCAGAAAACCTCTGGCTGTCCTGCCACAAACTACGTACTTCCCTATGACAGCAACTCCAAATTCTTTGTGGAAAAAGCAGGGCTCAGGACTCACCTTTGTGATAGGAGCTTCTATTGTCATTGAGTGGATCCTTGCCATAGAAGGGTACCATTGGGACTGTAAACTTGGAGCTGCCATTAAAGAGAGCACCATTACATGCCACAGGGTGTAAATCAGATGACAGAATTTAAAGAATGCAGAAGGCTGTCACAGCATGACAGAACCCAGCCTCATCTTCCACTTCGTCTGCACCTTCCTTTCTGCAAGTTCTTGCTTTACTGTTCAATGTCTTGCACAGTTGCCTATCTCCTTTGTAGCCATCCTTCATTTCTGCTGTCAGTTTTTCTGTCTATCCATCACTTAAGCTATAGTGAAATGAAACTATACTTAAGCTATATTATACTTCATGCCCAGAACCCGCCACTTTTCGTTTGCAACAGATCACTGCCAGAAATAGCTTCTGTGAGAGTACGTGTGTGTATGCTCCTCATATTTATGTGACACAACTTCTCTAATGAAACCTACTCCCACTCCCCACAAGCTGTGGCTCTTTTCAGCACGTACTAGGGAAAAAATAAATCTCTACCACAATCATTCCAGCCACAGCAAGTAGTCATAAATAGGATCAGGAGCAGAAGTACCGCTCTCAAGCAGACTGCCCCCATACCATGGCAAAGGCACTCCTCTTTTCTGCAAAGGAACACCATGCTGTATGCACTGTATGGTGATGCTGATACTTATGCTGGGGCACTGTTTTGTGAATCAGAATGAAGATATTTTACAGCAGTTACAAAAAAATGGAATAATCTCAGCTGTGAAACTGTCTAGGTCCTCTTTCATTCCGCATTTTGTTGCCTAGGGCAAATCTGCTCTTTATTTATAATATCATTCTTGACAGTTGACTTTCTTACCATCACTACTTTGAGATGTTATTGACTTGACATCGGTTGATTCTTTCCTTCTGTTCTTGTATTTGAATGAATGGGATTCTGTAAACAAAACAAAAGCTTTAAAAATGCATCAAGTAAGATCTCAACAGAGTCTCCTGTATCTAAAATGCTGAACATTTAATTAAATTTTCTTAACGATGCCACATAAGTGGGGAAATATTGTAATATCTGCACGTCAGAACAAGGGACTCAGTGTCTATCAATTCACAGCAACTTGTCTGAAGTTACCTGGAAAGCTGTTTCACAAAGACGTCAAGACACCTAATGGAAAAGAGGAGTCAATTCACGTAACTTAAGCTGCCTAAAAGCAGCAGTCTTCCAGGCTGTCTTTGTCTAAGGCAGTTGTCAACGTTTCTACTTTAGGAGAGGTGTCTCAAGACAGGTGGGTTGAACCACTCCTGCAAATCCCTTTTGCTTGCCACTGGCCACAAGCCTGAGTTTTAGTGCCTAGAAATTTAGCCAAGTGAGAAAGATCCTGTCTCAGTCTGTACTTTTCTGACCCGAACACTATTCAGGCTGAGAGAGCTCATACTTTTAATTGCAATAATTGTTTGTATCCTGTTTTAAGAGAAATCCAACATGCAGGGAATGATTATAAGCAGGTAATTAAGTTTCTGTGGAAGTTAGCCATGCTCCAAGCTGTCATTCTTGAAACTGCCATTTTGTAAAGCAAGAGAAATTATCACATTCAAACAAATGCAATAGCTGGATGAAATGCCTGAGAAGAGCCTCAAAGAAAAAAAAAAGAAGAAAGAAAATGAAAAAAAGACTTGGTAAAATTTTATAATTTTATTTTCCTCCAAAACATTACAGTCTGCACTCTCCCATATGTTTAAAAAACAGCAACCATGCATCTATGTACCTCTTTGCAAGACTGCCTGTAATACCTGTTCCCAGAGTACCTGAAACACCACTCAAGGATCAGAGACCACAGCAGCTTTAAAAAGGAGATAACCACCATATGAAGAATCGTAAATGTCATACAATTGATATTCTCAACACAGGGACCAATTGGCATAACTGTATTACAAGAAAATATGCAGTCTGTTTTTAGCAATATAACATGTTAGTATACAGTTCTTCAGGACTGAAAAAACATCCATCTTCAAAATGGCTGAGATACAGTTTTCTTTACCACAAATTTATAAGACAGCTTGGGCCTTTTTATTTAGTTGTAGACCAGACTGGAGAAACTGAAGGCATTTTCCTCTGTCAGCAGCTAGGAGCAGGGAATAACCAATGCATGTTAAATTATTTTCTTTATTTATTTTATAAGATTCATCATTCAAATCACTTTTGTGCATTAACATTTGGAGGACTTTAACATAAGGCCTTTGAGTGGGAGCAAACATTTACACATAGTATTAGCTGCAAGTGGCAGTAGCAGACAAGACAACTCTCCTTGTAATTAATACCAACTAGCAAGTAGAAAACTTTGCTACTGCCACCTAGAGAGTCACAGGTGCATAAAAGCTACTCTGTGCCATGCTACAATTTAATCTGAAAATTTAAATGCCTAAATAAAAAAGCTTCCTTTACCTGGTGAGTGGAATGTCTCTCCATCTAGAAGCATTACAAATCACACTATCACAAACAGCATGGTACACATGGATTGGTTTTCTACTCCCATCACATATTGGCATATGCCCATGGCTCTAGGAATTTTTTCTTGGAGCACAACCATGGACTGCAGGGAAGGATAACCTACATCACATACACATGACACTAAGGCTGCCAGTTTTCACTGCACTGCAGTCATCAACATGGCTTCATGGGATGTGGCTTCCCAGTCTTGCTGAAATCTGTAGCAGTAATAAGGAAACATAAATGCCCCCTATAATCTGTATAACATGTTAATAAGTTAGTAAGTACATGTTAACCAGTAATTCTCACCTTCTCCTGTTAGCAGGCAAGAAAGAGTGAGAAAGGAAAACTGCATTTATTACAGGTACACAGGAGCAAGTGTTAACACATGGTGTATCAGTTCTGATGGCAGGAACAGTAATGGGAGCAGCAAACTGCATTTATTATCTCTTCTCGCCCCTGCCCATTATTATTTGGCATCACAAAGTTCTTCAACACTTGTACACATCCTTAGGCTACTTGAAAAAGTAAGGCATGTCAAGCAGTCACTTTCCACACTCTTGGTGTGTTGTATCCTCTTCCCACGTGAAGCTGGCTAGCATTGCACAGCAATGTTGTCCACTGTTTCACAGCAGGAAGGGCTTCAGGTGCCCGAGAGGCACAAGAACCTATTCCCTCGAAGTAAGACAGCAGTTCTGCATCTGGCTCAGCTCACTAGAATCACAAGCTTAAAACTGGTCTTTAGTGCCTTCTACAGAAAAAATGGTTATTTCAAACATTGCACAGCATTGGAAGAGGAGAGTATCCCATTATGCTCCACCCTTTAGTCAAAACCTATCTGCAGAAGTTACTGAGAGCTTGAACATGCTGTCTGCAAGTGAGAAAACCTGCCTGAGACACAGGGCAAAGGTTGTGCAAACACACTGCAACAATTCAGCGCTGACTGGACATGACTAGCTCTAGCTTGGACTCTACAGGCAATTGTCTTAGCCCTGTGCCGGGGCCAAGCCAACAGCCTTCTGACAGGTCCTGAACTTGGGAACACTAGGGCAGGTGTGCTGGCACAAATCAGCACAGTTCCACATCAATTTCAAATAGTAAGGAGCGCCAAGGTACACCATCTTCAGGATCAGACACAGAGTTTTAATACAACAAAGAGCAATACATCTTAACTCTGAATGCACAGCAAGAGCTCTGCGCAGGGAACTGAATCATTAATGATGGTTACGAATTTGATTTGTGGTGCAACATCAGAGGAGCTGCCACCTGTCACTGGCCATCTGCTCTGATCACTGGCTCAACAGAGGCAAGACAACATTTCATATCAGCAAAGCAACTGGGCAAAACCTGAAGCACAGAGGTGTAAAGAGGTAAATGATAGTATTCAAACCTGACTGTGAATTGTCTCCGGTGTACTTCTCATCACAGTGATTCTTGTAGAGTTGAAGATACACCAAGGGTAAAATATATACATAAGGAAAAAGAATAGAAAGAGATATTAAAAGGGCTGTATTCAACACTGACCTTATCCAACATTTACTGTTCAGTTATGTAAAAAAAAAAAAGTGTTTGGCAAAGATTCTTCTTTAGGTCTAATTAGATGCAGAGAAATAATATGAAAGTAAACAGATGTGCAATGCGGGCAATCACAGATACCACACTGCTTTTATGTGCCAAGTTCCCATTTAAAATCTGTGTCTGCAAAAGAACTGACATTAATTTTTAGATAGTGTTTTAAGTGCAAACTGCATACGAATGTCAAATATTCAAGAAATAAAACAAAAAAGAAAAAAATCCCAAAATATTATTTTTTCCCTTCTGTACAGTAATTTTAAATGCATTTTCTTAGTACTATTTAAGCTAATTTTGCATGCACCCTTTCATGGGTCAGTGACAAACCAGACCTCAAACAACTCTGTTACAAAATCAACTCTCCAGCAACTGAAGAGTACAGGTAGGTGTCACCCATCAGAACTTTCTTTATCTCCTAGTAATTTTGAATCATTGTCATGAATGAGAGCTAAACACAAAAACTTAATTCTTTGTGATTCTGAAACATCTGGGGTAGCTCCACCAATAAATATTTCAATCTTTCTCAGAATTTATATCGGATATTTCCACCACCTTAAAGTTTTCACCTGTTCCTTAGTCTACAATAACACAGATTAAATGTTCCTCTGCTTTTCTATCCTGCCCAGAACAAAAGCACAATCTGTCCAATACATGACAGCTTAATATCTGCTAACTGCTTCATCTTATTCCTTCCTTACATGGTTACAAGAAAGTATTTTGCTATTAATAAGAAAATTGAACAGAACTTTCAGTTCCTCAAGCCTTCCCTCTAAAACTAGCACATGATGTACATAGGTACAGTTAACAGAGACACTGAAAAGGACTAGATGTCATGCATTGCCTTTTCAGTGTATTCCCTAGAGAAGGTGTACATACCCTCTACTTCAAATCAATAAACTTCAGTGCTTGAGACCACACTTACACATTATTCATTACACATCATACATAGGAGTCTGGTGCTGTCATACTGTCATCTAATCTATGTTGATTGGCTCCTCTGACTAGATCCATCACCTCCTATAGCAAAGCACTAGATTGCATGGACGCAAGAAATTCATTGTTTCAACCTGTGAGTTGAAAGTCGAGTTCAGGAAGGTTGCACTTATGTGCTTTTAGCACCCACATAATTTGTGACAGTGCAGGCTGCAGGGACCTTATAGTGATTATTCAGGGAAAAAAAATGAAAGGAATGATACAAATTATCTTTTCCACCATTCCTGCACACCTTCCATTGTTTTTTTTTCCTTTTGCTATTATTGGAGAGGGGCAAGGAAAAACAGTGAAAGAGAAAAGAAGAGAATGGAAGGGAAAAAAACCCCAAGCCCAAAATTCAAGAGTGGCTTTCCATAATGCGTAAGAAAATAAAAAAAAGGAAGGTGAAATCGTGCCCTTATGGTCCATACAAATCTTGTACAAGAGAGTGTAAGGAAAGACTCTCCCACCAGAAAACTGATTTTAAAAAGCTTAAACAGCTCTTTTGTAATCACACTGGAACTCTTGCAGTTATTCTCCAAAGACAGTAAAATCAAGAAAGCTCATGAGATATCGTAAAGTGACACAGTGCACCTGAATTGCCCATTCTGGCCCCAAACTAGAGCTTCTCTCAGAGCCCATCGATATATCTCTGTCTGTTGCATGAGTGGCAGAAAACATTGCCATAGTTCTTTAAGTGCTCTAATGAAAAAAATAAATAAAGCCACATTTCAGTTCTGAATACTTCTCTCCCCTCTTCTACAGGCATGACCTGAAAGAGACACATAAGGTCAGCAACTGGATTCAAGCTGCGTCAGGGGAGGTTAAGATTGGATACTAGGAAAAAAATCTTCACTGAAAGAGTGGTAAAGCATTGGAACTGCTGAGGAAAGTGGTAGAATCTCTGTTGCAGGAAGTGTTCAAAACACATGTAGATGTGGCACTTTGGGATGTGGTTTAGTACGCATGTTGGTGTTGGTTTGACAGTTGGACTTGATAATCTTGGAGGTTTTCTCCCCAACCTTAATGATTCTATGATTCTGTGATTATGAGGGCAGTTACACTTGAGGCCAGTCTTGGCCAATATGTTCTTAAGAGGTGAAACACCTCTGTCGTAAATCTATGAATGTGCAAACTCCTGATCTCAAATTGACAAAGGCAGCATTAACCATTATGTAGGCTTTAGCACATGGGAAGTCACATGGAAGTCAATCCCCATTCATGAATCTTCACTGTAAGAATATTTAATAAACTTCCAGATGCATTTTTTTCTGTACGTAACTCTAACATGCTTAATTTTTGTATGTGATAAATCTTGCATAGAAATCCATGAAGGTTCCAACACAGCGATTTCTCATACTGCAACATCCCTTACAGAAGCTGTTAATAGTGACGAATAACACTTCTACATTTTTAGGATGAAACAATGCACAATAGTGTAATTATGTTTCTAAGTCAGTATACAATGTCTGAATGCTGAGATCAAGCCATTTATAACTATGTTGATACAGTGAAATACTAGACATTTCCATCAAAAATTGAATCATGACAGCTTTTACTGCTCTGTAACCAAATAAATAGTTGATTTGGTTTCCTTTTATCCTTTCAAAAAGAACTACCTGTGGTTTGGAGAGGTACCTCATTTATTTTAGGGCAGAGAAAAAATCTGCTGTAAGCATTCAAGCATGGATTTTAGGGAAACTGCAGTGACCAAATGTTGATCAAAACCAATACTATCACATCAGTATTGCTTTAAAAATAACTCTAAGAAGTCTTATGAATATAATACAGATATTCCCACACATCACCATCACTGCCCATCTAAAATGAAAAAAAAAAAAAGCCAATCCAAAAAACCACACTTGAACCCCCCAAAATTCCAGGAGGCTCTTTGAATTTTTCATGCAATGACAGAGAATCTGGTGCTTTACTACAGGCAAGAGATATTTCCATCACAGAAGTGAAACAGAATAATTACCTAGTTCCATCAGGTGCACCATGTTTTTTCCCCAAGAGATCTTAAGTCTCTAGAGACCTTGCTTTCTGTTAAGCTGTATTCTTTAACCTTTGTGGTATGCCTTTACATTTGTGGCAAACCCTTTGAAGCCATATTCCCTTTACACCAAATGTGTAAATCTCCCCAGACTTATGGCTCATTGTATTAGTGCTTTATCTACCAATAACTGCTCATGAACCAACACTAAAAAAAAGTGAATTAAGGGTGCTTCCCAGCAGTGTCTGTATTACAGATAATATGAATGTGGCCTTGGACACAAATCCCTAACTAATATTTGTTTCTTAAGGTTACTGGATTCGGCAGCCCAATAAATATATCTCACTTTCAAATCAACATTAAAGCAGCTATAAATGAAGCAATTACAATGAAGAATTTAAAAAGATGATGTAAAACCGAAACCATGTAATTTTAGCTCTGCTTCTATTACAAAACTCTTGTAGTCCAGCCCGAGTACTTTAAAATATCCTTCTACTCGTAAGTATTAGTTTACTGCTAATGCTAAAATCTGTTATATTTCAAAGATGAGGTCAGTTTAAAACATTTTTCAGCCTTGTTTTACAGTGACAGGCCTTCCAAGTTCTTCCAAAAGTTGTGTGGATTTCTCCCTTGACTTGTTATTACCTGCCCGCACAGACACTTGCACAAAGGTGCTGGTTTCAACAGCCAAATTTTACAGAAAACCACCCATGTACTTCTTCCAACAGTATAAGTTTTCCAATAATGTGTTAATATTAAGTAGTGTTATATTGGGAATGAATAACTAGAAATAGTAGTGACTTTGTAAATATATTTTACACAAAAGTGCCTTTTCCCACCTCATGGATAAAAGCACATTAAAGTCCTAAACACATCAAGACACATAACCCCTTCCATAAAGAATATGAAAACATACCATGTTTCCCAAGCACATCATCAGTCTAAAATGTGGCCAACTACTTCTTCAGCTCCTCATTTTCCATTTCACAAGCTATAGACAGAATTCACTCCTTTGCTCACAGAAGTCCATACTTCTTTACAGGACGTGTACGTAAGAGTGCTTTTGAGGCACAAAGCGTGTGGTACAATCAATTTCTTCGAACACTTCCAGAGGGAGGGGTCCAGGACCAGATGCCAGCAAACTACTCCCCATGCCATCAGCTTTGTTGTGGGACCTGCTTGGGTGGATATGTGGCTGGACTGCAAAGACTAGAGTCAACTGCTGCTCCTGGTTTACTTGGCTTACAGTTTGGATTACACCCCCCCCAGCACATGTTCTGATGAGCATGCAATGTCTCAGGCTCTGCTTGAAGGCTACACTTCATTCAAGCATCACATACTGGTAAGCCTTGTGACAGCTGAACATGGGTCATTAATAGAAATAAGTACACCAGATCAGGCTGGTAAACCAGCTCTAAAAAAAAGCCTCTGAACTTCTTTTGGACTATGGGCTATGTTGCTCCACAGTATCATGGACTGACACATCCATGCTCCAGTAAATAAAACCCTTTCTTTCTCTACTCAGCAGTCCTACAAAAGGAGAACAGTCCAGGCAAAAGCTGAAGTTTTCTTGAATCTCATTGACAACATAGATCACATCCACTTGGTAAAATATACATTTCTAAACTAAAAATATCAGCCTACTAAAAATGATGGGAATTATAATGTGAAAGAAATACTATACCTGTTTGTTGCTTTCATTGGTATTATGCAGCCTTTTGAGGGACACAAAGTGTCTTATTTTCCTAGCAACAGAAATAATCATTTGTTACTGTATTAAATGGTGAAGACAGAAGTGATGCATTTCTGTTTTCTAAAGCAGAGGTCTCCATGCCCTCATGAAATGAGAGACCAAAGCCAACAACTGGGCAACAAGCACTCCTGAGTTACAGCTATGTTTTTGTCCCAGGACACCTATCTTTTTACTCTTGCAGGAATTCACCTGCACACCTGGAACCAGAATTTGCCAACGTGCCCATGCTACACTGCGAAGATACAAGCACATACAAACATGGGGAATACCCAGCTACTAGTCCTTCCAGCTGACTGGTTAGCAGTTTGAATACTGTAGAATAACTTCATAAAGAAATGCATAGTAATGTGAATCGAAAAATCAGCCGACTTTACAGTTCTTTTAGCCATCATGACAAGTCAAAATGGATAAATGTCAACAAAGAACACAACATTCTCAGCTTCTCTTATTGTTTCCACATTGCTTCAAGTCAGCAGTTATATTATCACCCTGCTACTAAATACACAGAGGTTCATCTCAAACAGATGGAGAGCACAGAAGAGGCTCTAGAAACCACAAGGCAATTATGTTCTGGACAAGTTAGTTACCCTCCTTGACCAACCACAGGTGTTATCTTCACGTGCTGCTGGATACTGTCTCCTGATTTTCTTCTTGCATAGTAAACTCCTTGCCATTCCTAAGCAAACACATAGAATGAGACAAGATCTAAGAACGTGTAGCTTGCAGTCAAATCTTCATTTATTATTACATAGTCCTTACCTACTAAATAATTACATATTATGTCATGGTTATATTTTTTAAAAATAGAGTAAGATTTCTTAATAAAAAGTAGCACTTTTAACAGATATTTGCTAACATGAGGACAGTGTAAATATGTTTCTCTTGTGTGAGAGAGCATAAAACTTTTACAATTAACTTTAGGAATCGTCTGCTTTGAGGGGTTACAAACATTCTTGCTAGCTATAAACAGTGGTGACTGCAACACATCCAGAGACCATCTTCCTTAGGAGCAGCAGAACCAAACTTCGAGCTAAGACCCACTCACCTTTGAAGCTGCCAGTTGTCAAGCAACATGTATGTTAAACTGCAGAAGCCTCTGACCTGAGGACGTCCTTCAGCTAACCTCAGGTAATCAATAGTCTATTCTCCCTCCATGACTGTTTCTCCATGACTATGGATATTCAAGGCATTATAGATCAGCAAAAGGAAGAAACAATCATAGCATCTCTTATGTTCTCTCATGCAAATGCCCATTTCTTTGACCAGTCACTAGTTTTCCCTCTGTCCCCACTGCTACAGGAAGACAGCAAGAGGACTGCAGACTAACCAAGAGCCACATATGGACCATCCTTAAGCAGTCCACTGATGCACCAATAAGTTGCTTTCCAGTATGGACAGAGCATACAGTATGCTCTCCAGTATTGAGAGAAAGAAAAAAAGAGACGGCTTCTCTCTTCTTATCACCTCAAAGAAGAGGGATTTTAAAGTGGGAGCTACTCGGCAGCAGAGTAGGATGAAATTGGAAAATGTCTCCAACACAGCCAAAGGTAGATAGATGCAGAAGACAAACATGGCCTTGGAGCAGGCAGTGCTAGCAGCTGGGAAGACTCTATAAATAAGGAGGAGCAAAGTAAAAGTGGTCTGCTGGTACTGCTAATAATCCAAGGTGAACCCAAAAATAACTCCAGACAGTGACCCCCAAAGCTAAGATCATTGCTAGAAGTGACTTAAAGATTCAAGAACTCCTAAAAGTTAATGAAGAAGAAGGTGAGACAGGGAAGGGTGAGAGGCACCTCAACAGCCCACGGGAGATGGGATGAGAGTGTGGCATGTGTTAGGGGAACATATGGCCAGTAACAGTTATTGCTTTTGTGGCCCATCACCACCATGGCAGGAGTTCAAAGTGCACTGTAGCTATTCTAACTATAGTTAGAAAAACAGACCCCACTGGGTGCTGGTACATTGTGGTCCAAGCTGATTATGCCGCAAGGTGCTTAAAGCACACTGTCAAAGAAGGCTCAGTGGTTATGACAGAACAATTAAACCTTTTGGCTGGATGATGCAGCCACCTGAGAGACTAGTGGAAGGACAAACTGTTATGTTTCAACTAACAAAAGCTCCACGTGCTCCAAGCAAAACAGAAACACAGGAAATGTTCTTGCACTGATCTTAAGCCAACAGTTTGGTAAACGAGTTCACTCAGATCCTAAAAACAAAGCTGAACGAGATCTGTAGTCATTTGTCTGAGGCATGGGCTGTTGTCCTCCTGAGACATCTGAGGAGCAGAATTCTGCGCTTACATGCATACTCATGAAAAAAACATTTTGAGTCCCTAAACACAGAGGATTAAAAATAAAGCAGAACAGAAATCTAAAGCAATTTTGCATGAGTTTATTTTATTTGCTTACCTTTCCTTTTTTAATATATGTGTTGATAGTATCTAAAAGATCTGCACAGTTTTTGTCACTTTTTGGTAGTTCAGTAAGTTCCTTGCCAATAAGCTCCACCTTGTGATACCCCATCATCCGTTCAAAGGCTGGATTAACATACTGCCAAAACAAAAGTATTTTAGTATAATATGAAAAGAACATACTTACAGGATAAATACTCACATATAACTAAACTGTTACATGTCATGCATTTAAAGCCATAACCATGCATCCCTACAACTGGTTGTTTTTCATATAAAAATCCTATGTAATGGTAAAGCATTTTATTGAAGTAAAGAGCTGAACGTAGAAGGTGATATGTAAACTACTACCACAAGGCATAGAAAGAGAACAAACTGTTTACTGTACAGGTTATCTAGTTCTGCTACAGATTTCATGCTGTTTTTTTACCATAAGCAATGTTACTTTATTCAAAATTATCATCTAAATAAATATTCTAAAGGAAAAAGCTTAATAATTCAGCAGGCATTAATGTGCATCATCCAGAAATAAGGCAGTTCATTGCACAGGGCTTTTTAGTGGGTGACAAAACTAAAACACTGAAATAGAACAGAAACTATAGGGCAAATATCTCTTTGAGTTCCTGTCTCCAAGTTCTACAAAATAGTTAACCTTTTCACCCCTACCTGAATGACGTGATCTTCACTGGTTATTTCTATAGCTTCCTGACAATGGTCTAATGCTGTAAACACTGCGTTACAAGCCCTGAAATTAGCAAATGATTCACATTAGTTTTATTGTTAGAACATTTTGCCCACTATAAATAACTTATTATATTGTACTTATTGGTAGATGAATCACAAAGCAGCACGTTGTTCTGAATAAATTATGTCATTATCTCCACTATGATTTTTCTTCAGGAAATTCAGCTTTAGATATCCCTGTTAACGTGCTTTTACTGCAGGTCACACTGTGAAATTGGTCATGAGTACTACAGCATCTTAACAGTATATTATTTCTCCAAATATGCTCTAGACAGCAGGAACTAAGAATTAGCTGTAAAAATAAAAATACAGCTGTTACATCAGAATGGAAAGTTTTGTGATCGTTAAAGACAGGGAACAAAAAAAAATTATCACAACAGTTATATATGTAGTTTTCAATACAAACAAATACAAGCAAATAGACCAGCACTAATTCAAAGGAACAATTTAAGTAATCTCAAAGTCCTAGTAAGAAAAATATAAATTTTCTTGCTTTCAAGTTATATTTCAGTGACTTGATTTCCATACATCTTGATCTTTATTAAGAGCCAAACTGACCTTAATTTCCCATTTTTTTCAGGGCTAGCCATGAACTAGTGCAGGAAAACAAAGGCCTTACCTTCTTGCTAAAATATTTAAACTACTTAAATTCTAATCTACATTGGATGAGATTAAGATAGGCTCCTAAGACTAGAAAGAAAAAAATGTATATGTATAGGTATATGTGTAGATCCACATATGTCTATGTACATACATATACATTTACACATACACATACATATACACGTACATATACAAGTACATGTACACAGATAGAATGCTTAATAAAAGAAACAACCCAAGCATCCTTGCATTGATAGATGTTGACACTTATCTTTGATTTTGGCTAAACACAACCTAATTATCTTCCATGTACCTCTCACTGCAGGGAGCACAAATGCACCATGCATAAACATTCTCGCATACAGTTATTACCTAAAAGGAACATCTTGCTCCCAGACCACATAGTGGAGTTTGAATTAATACTAATGACTAGAAAATTAAGAAGTCCATGACATTGCTAGTTCTGCTTATCATGGAAATAACTCAAAGACAAATAGGATACACAAAGAAACATACACAGAATCACGGACATACAGCTGTGCAGTTAAATATTTGTACAAAAAAGTATTGTACATAGAAGATGACATCAGTATTTCACCTCATACAATAAAAGAAGATCCTGATGTAAGTTTACAAGTGATTGTCTACTAGTCCAAGCCAGCTTCAAGCTGTGATTTTGTACTGTGTAAAACAATTAATATATCTCAGTGATAGATGACTGGTATACCAGCTGATAACATCATTACATAAACATTCTGCATGAAAATGCACAGCTATGTTTGCTCTATTAAAATCTTAGTATTTTCATGTGATCTAGCAACAAAGCCAGCAAAATAAAAGATTTAAGTTGCCCATATGCTCTCTGATTTATACACTTCTCCCACAGATGTTCAACCAAGCTCCAAACCAGAAACAGTTACGCAGACAAATGGTCCCCACTTGGAATGGGAAGACACTTCTGACCACTGACATGACCTTACATACTGCTTTCTTGGGCTCATCCTACTTTTCCCCTTATGTTTCTCTTGTATTTGAACACCTGAAATATGCTGGTTTTAATTCCATTGACTAACTTTCTGCAAATAGTCTCTCTTCCCTTTCACAGAGCTGTACAGAAGACCTACTGAGACAGCAAACGGACCAGAGATCCAATAGGAGACATACAGTGCAATACGCTTTTCCTCATTTATTCAAACTACATGGATGAAATCAAATTCTAACCAAATAACACTAACAAACAGTAGTTCTGCTTAATCTTTAATGACAGATTCATACAGACCACCTTGTCTAGTTAGGCAGAGATAGGGGGAAATCCTCTGTTGCAAGACACCAGCTTCTCAAAGTTACAAATACACCTTTTCAGAAAGTTTGCCTCTTAAAAGGCAACTTGGTTCCCCAAGATGTTACTATAAATGTTGATTATAAGTGTTAGTTGCACTTCTTACATGACAAAAGTATTTAACTATCCTGGACCTGCATCTACCAAACACTTCAAACTACTTAACTATTCCGGGACTGCATCCGGCAGTAGTAGTAGCAACCCCAAAAATTACCACCATTCTTTTCACAGTATTTCGCAATGCTGCTAAATATTCCCAAATCAGTCATGTTGAGAGGTGATGTGAATATATATACATGCACATAAATATACAAAATGTGCATTATCAATATACGACAGACATGACAACACAGAATACATTTTTTTATAATGTTACTCTTTACATACATTAAAAAGAACTAGACACACAATTTATGTAACTACATTCAAGACAGTAAAATGGGTGCTGAGAGTAAAATGCTGCTGTTTCCAAAAACAATACTGGTGAAAGAACTGTCAGTAAATGAAATGCTGCTGGATACTTATTTCCTTACAATTTTAATAATTTTTATGATTTTTTTTGGTGATTGCTGTGAATAAACTTGCAGAAAAATATGGCAGCCAATGTAAATCTTTCTCCCTGTGATGGAGTTTTAATTATCTGCATTCATAATTGATAATACTCATGCAGAGATACTCAAAATAACTCTGTATAGTGTTCTTGAAATGAAACACAAAGTACGTATGAATGATAGCTTAATCTTTTTACACAAGACTTATGTTTCTGCTCTATGTTTTCTTAATTTGGAAGTCACTATGATGTTGCATTTACAATTGAACAACAAACTAAGCCAGGACCACCATAACACCTAAATGACTTCTAAAATTTCACAGCTGCTCTGTTTTCCTGCTGAGTTTTGGAAAATATCTATTAAAAATTGTCTTCTTTTTTTCCCCTGAAAATTTTACTGTAATTGCATTCTGCATGTGCAAATATGTAATCACTTGAACATGAAGTCATTGAGATCAGTTTGCGACGAACATCTTAGAAAAATCTACTTCTTAAATAGAGAAACTGAAACCTGTAGAAAGGTGACAGTATGTTTTGTAGACGGAACTGGAATTAATTTTTGAAACCCTGGGAACTACATCTTCTCTGCTTAACACTCAAAGGCTTCTTTTTTTTTTTTCCATATAGTGGAATTGAAAACATATTTATATGCATGTGTAAGTACCTGTATTTAACATAAAATTAATAACATTAAGGAAAAAGTGATAAGGGAATGAAAGCAATTTAATTTCTCACTAAGATTAAAAAAAAAAAACTGCTCCAAGTCTGCCAAGTGTTGCCCAAGCAAGAAAATAAAAACTCAGGGGAGATGGATCAAGATTGCATTCAGCTCAAGCTATCAAATATGAAATTTCACACACATGAGACCAAAAATGACTTCCTGAAGCTTCACCATCAAATATATTTGCTGCCCATAAACCTTACACACAAGACAGCATTTTTAAAATGCTGCCTTTGCAATTAAAATGAGCTGAAGTAATTATTCGGACATGTTTCTGTTTCAAGATCTTGCTCTGACTGTAATGCTGGTTGCAACAGCTGCTTGAACATTGCCAAACTCCTTATGGACACCTCGAGACAGGTCAGACACAAGCTAGCATCAGAATAAAGGACATGTACTGCATTTTGTATTAAGGAAAGCCATAATTTTTACCATCAGTGAACAAGACATACACCAACCAAGCTTTCTCAGAGTGCCAGTTACTAAGGCACTTAAATTTGCCCATTACAAAATAAGAGAAGCAGAAAATAAGGGTATAGTATATTGGTTAGCATACCAATAAAAAGCACTTATATACATTACTGGAAAGAAGCACAAAATAACTTGATACATTTATGTAGAGCAAGCAGTTGATGTATGCAGTTTCTTACACTTCTACATACCTTAATTTGAACTGAGATCGCACTTCCCCATGTTCTATTTGAACCAGTTCATTGTAACAAGCAGTTATGCTGCTATTCTCCATGAATTGCTGGAAGACAAACCAAGACAGTATGAAATAGATTGGAATGGTTTTAAACTGCTATTTCTGTTCCTGCATCTAAAACTCTAATCTTATAAAGAGAGCTGTGATGAGTCCAGCAAAGGGCCACAAAGGTGATTAAATATCTCTTTTGTGAGGAAAGGCTGAGAGAGCTGGGACTGCCCAGCATGTAGATGAGAAGGCTCAAGAGGGTTCTCATCAAGGTATGTAAATATCTGAAGAGAGAGTGTAAGAAGACAGAGCCAGGCTTTTTTTCAGAGGTGCCCAGTAACAGGACTAGAGACAATGGGCACAAACTCAAACACAGGAGGTTCCCTCTGAACATCAGGAAATTTTTTTTTTGTTTTTTTACTGTGAGGGTGACTGAGCACTGGCATAGGTTGACCACGGATGTTGCAGAGTCTCCCTTCTTGGGAGATCTTCAAAAGTTGTGCGGGCATGGCCCTGAGCAACCTGCTTAAGCATGGAAGGTTGAACAAGATGACCTCCAGAGGTCCCTTCCAACCTCAATGATTTTGTGATTCCATAGAAATAAAAACCTCTAGCTGCACCTTTTCTATTCAGAAATCATCTTTTCCCCATGAATGATTTTCTAGTTTTTAAGACAATAATGGCAAGTGCAAAAACAAGTTAAATTTCGAGTTTTCCTGTTTGGTTTTAGCAACCCAGTTAGAAACAGATTTCTAATACCCCACAAATTGTCTCACACAAAACTAGTATTGCCTTGATGTTTCATTTTGCACATCCTTAATTCAGAGTGGAAAGGGAACACCTTAGAGACATAAAACATTAATGTTATCTAAAAAAAGCTACTTGGCATTTGATTTGTTTTCAAGCAACAATTGCAGAAATGAAGTAACTTTGCTCCACAAGTAATGCTACTGAGTTGTAACTGTGCATTCAGATGTGTAGAAAAGTATATTATTAAGGAGCATGCTGACAAGAGTTAATAAAGATGGGAGATGGGAGAGAATGTCCTCTCTTTGCTAGACAAAGGCAATATGCTGAAAGGTCTCGTGCTTGGTCCTGCTGAAATCAGAAACTTTATGTTGATACAAAAGAATTAGATTCTCTGACTTAAAAGTTAAAGTGTACTGCTTATTAGTAAAATTCTGCTAAGAATTTTACTGCTAAGAAAAGTTAAATCACTTCTTTAGAAATACATGTATCAAATCTAGTTTTCACAGAAAAAAAACCCCAAACTGGTGTGGTCACTAGTTCTCACAGCACTGCTGAATGCAGAGTCAAGAGGCAGAACTCAAACCTTCGAGGAACAAAGATAAACTTTTAATAAACCTACGCTTCTCTCCTGTAGGAAAAATCGTGTTGCAGGGACCAACGCTTAACCTCAAGTTGCCAGCAAAATGTAAAAAAGTAACATTAAAAGTAACTGTTGACACAGACCTGTTTCACTCCTTACTTTAAGACCTTAAAATATTTCTGTAACTCTCACTTTGTATACTAAGTGAATGCATGGGAAAACAAAAGACACAGCATCAAATTGTTAGAAGCAATGGTGAAAACGATGTAGTGTTTTTGCATAACAAACTGCCTGCAAACAAACTTGTCTTCTAAAGCACTGTAGATTTAGCGGGATGTACCTGCCCATGGCAGGGGAGTTGGAACTATATGATCTTTAAGGTCCCTTCCAACCCTAACTATTCTATGATTCTATGATTTAGATGATTTCAGTTTTAGGGTGATCTAGTAGTCAAATATGCCCATGCTAAATTTAAAACAATATAAACATAAATCAGTCAGCCATACACACTTCAACAATCATAGCAAGATATTTTACAAACTAAACTTAGTGGAACATACTAAAGCTCTTTGTAAACTGACAAAATTTAACTTCTGCTGTTTACTGACAGAAATCAACTACTTCCTCAGCACAAATCTGTGTCTAAGAATCAAGAATTGCAGCTTGTTAAAGTGCTAAACCTGCTCTTAACTGTTGTATACTATTCTGCAGACACATAGAATCTCTTTATTTATGTTTTTAGTACCAATGCCATTCATTCACTGGCTCACTTAAAACTGAGAAATCAATTTGGACCTGAAATAAAGCAGGAAACACTTCCTTCTTACAATCCATGCATCTAAACGAGGCACAAGAAGGCAGAGATCTATTAATTCTCAAATATTAGAAGGCAGAGAACAAAACCTTCTTTTTTAAAAAAAAGTTTAATATTCATACAGCATGTTTTGATTTAACTTATACTCTTAAATCATATTTTATTACATTACAATTGGATTCCTATACAGAACTTTGCACAAGCCACAGGAGTTATCCGCTAGGAGGAATGCATTATTTTTCTTCCTTTGCAAGAAGTACTAGGTTTAATATTAAAAAATTATTTTGTTGCAAACCAGAAAGCTTTGATGCTAACTGGTCAATGAGAATCAATATTTGTTCAGAAAAAGAAGTAAAGTTCAAAACATAAGACAAGATTGTAATTGAGTAACTGCTAACATTAAGGTCCCATTTGCTAATTTAAATGATAGTTAAAAATCAGTTGGGAAGCCAAAGCACTTATTTAAATTAATGCATCTTAAGTAGGCCATCACTATTAGATTTATGAGGCTGAGAGTAAAAAAAAATCAGCAAAATAAACGCACTGCATTAACACCACCATTAATATGCAAACACAAGAGCTGTTCATGATACACAGAAAAAAAAATCAGAAGATGTAATAAAATACACAAAGAGGAAGAAAAAAACCAGAAATAAGTCAGCATAAAAAATGCCAAAGGAAGGCATAAAATTAACAGAAAAGACTCCTAAAACCTCTCTCTGTTCATAAGATCTTTCAGTGGTCATGGTGGTCCAGATACAGATAGTCATCAACCACCACTGATTTAACTAGCAGAAATGAAAAGTGATTTCTTTAGTACTACTTATAATGTATGTTATAGTTAAACATAGAAGGATACTACTCTAATGTAAGTTAGGATTACTTATAATGTAAGTTATAGTTAAACATAGAAAGATACTACTCTAATGTAAGTACACACGATGGCATGGGAACATTTGGAAGCTGAATAATCAGCTATTCACTGCATGAAAAAAAATTATGGTTATTTGCAAGTGTATACTCCCTAAAAGAGGAAAATACTTCTATGGAATCTTCAGATCTAAATCTGATGTGAAAAGACTGGTTTTGTCCATAGAATTCTTCAAAAAGGTGACAGACAAACTGGTTAGAAACTCAGGCAATTTACTAATCAAGTTGTAGATGCATTTACAAGACAGCTACCAGCAGACAGAGCGATTGTGTTCACTGTTTTGTCAAGGGAACAGGAGGAAGATGATGAGCAAAACCAGAACAAACTCTGATATGATGAATAGTGATAAAGCAAAATAAAGCTACCAGAAAGCCTGAACTGTAAAAATAAAAACAGTGAAGAGAAACTTGTAATTCAAACAGATATAATTTAAAGAAAAAAAATAATTTTGCTGTCAAGGAAAAGATTCCTTGCAAATACTGTCTCTCTGTTTAAAAAATGATATTTTTGTGTTGTCCCGTGTGTGTTTGTTGTTTTTTTTGTGTTAATGGATTTAGTCCCTACCGATCCTCATCCAAGCAGAAATAATTCATGTGTCCATTCCTGTGAAAATAGGGTATTCATCATCAGTTGTGTTTTAAAGGTTTAAAAATAATTGCAACAGGGAATTATGCAAGATCTCTGATAAATTTGGGACAGCTAGAGGTAATGTAATGGTTAGAGCAGGTGTCAGGTGCAAAACTATTTTACTTTCCTAGGCAGACAGTGTCTCAGAGCTGCATAGTACCTCTTCTGGCACTATTCAGTACCGTACCTACAATTATGTGCAAAACATATTGCCTTGTCTTGTTTTTAAATGAAACACCAGATTTGAGAAGAAATAAAGATTTCTATGAAAACATTATACTTTGCCCACCCCTCCTTTTTTGAGAATGACAGAGAGAATTACACTAAAGAACCTGCTCTCTTAGTCTCAACTTTTCCAGCTCTCAGAGCATTTAAAAGCTTCAGAAATGCTTTTGCCTTTAATGCTTTTGCCCCTACAGCACCCTTGCAGGAGGGGGAAGATCCGTTACCTCTTTTTGGAGATGATCTACAAATCGTGCCTCTTGTGCATGCTCTGCTTTGTAAAGCAAACTCAAGCTAAATACGTACTAGCTCAGACACTGGACTCAAACGAGCCTATCAGCATGAGATTCTGCCTAAGTTAATTCCTGTCCTTCCTTGATTTTCCTTATTACAGTTAATTGTCCTAACTATATATAGTTAATTCTTCCTAACTAGTGTCCACTGATGTGCTTCTATTGCTTCAATACATAATCTTCCTTATGGATAGCTAACTTTAATAGTATAGCAGATTTATATTACATTAACATAGCATTAATATCAATCCAAAGCCACTCACATAAATATTGGAAAAGGGTAAGCAACTGAATGCAGACTTTTAGAGCTGAAAACTCATGCCTTTCTGCTCTCTCCTACAAAGCAGTTTTGAGGACTAGTGTGAACTGTTATCTTCCCTTCTACTTCAAGTACAGGAGACACTCTTAATGCTGTCCTGAGAAGAATGGATGCAAGCAACTGCACAGATCCCATGAAAAAAAAAATTATTCTTCGCATCAGGAGGAGCTGTATTAGGCTTGCAGTCCCTTTAGAAAAGGAATCCTAGTTTGAGGCATACAGATTTGTCTAGGTGGCTAATCAGCATACAGCAATATACAGCCCAAGCCGGGTCCTCCGTCACTGTTTTTACAATGCCGTCAATAACAGAACCCACCCACCATGCACACAGTCCACAAAAATTTAATCTCAGTGTTCCTGCTTATCCTGGAAGGACTAGCTAGCCCACAGATTCTCCTATTTCATACTCTTCTTGGATACACTGTTGAACAGAAAAGAAAACCCAATAAATTGCCACTGGTTTCTTATCAATAATTTTTTAACAGAAGGAAATGTATAGTTTTCAATTTGAGGAAGTAGAAGTGTCTGTAATTTACAAAGCAATAATGGTTACTATATTAAATATGTAATTTATACATACCCTATCAAAGCCTGCATTAAGAAGGGGAAGAACAGAAGTCTCTTCTTCAACAGCAGATCTACAAAATGAAATCATAGAATCAGAATTGTTTAGCCTGGAAAAGACACTTAGGATCATTGAGTCCAACCATTAACCTGTGACTGCCAAGTTCAACACTAAACCATGTCCCTAAGTACCATGCCTGCACATCTTTAAAATACCTCCAGGGATGGTGACTCCATCACTTACCTGGGCAGCCTGTTCCAATGCTTGATAGCCCTTTCAGTAAAGAAATTTTTCTTAACATCCAATCTAAACCTCCCCTGGTGCAACTTGAGACCATTTCCTCTCATCCTGTCACTTGTTACTTGGGAGAAAAGACCGACATGCACCTTGCTACAACCTCCTTTCAGGTAGTTGTAGAGAGCAATAACATCTCCCCCCAGCCTACTTCTCTCCAGACTAAGCAATCCCAGTTCCCTCAGCTGCTCATTCACAAGACATCTCCAGCCCCTTCACCAGCTTCCTTGCACTTTTTTGGAGGTGCTCCAGCACCTCACTGTCTTTCTTGTAGTGAGTGGCCCAAAATCTCTCACAAAGAAAGTAATACTTACGTGCATGGAACCACAGCAAGTATTACAGTGTGCTCTGATGGTTTTGTGGCACGAATAGACCTGAGGAAAAAAAACCCTATCAGTTACACCACATTCTTTCTCAGTGCTACTCTCAGTATTTTCACAGACAATATAAATGAAAACCAGGACTGAGAAACACCATTAAAGCTAGAAAATTGGATATCACACTGCCAAATCCTACCTATCCCCACTTAGACAATCCATTTCCATTTCACTATCAGATTCTTTAGATTTTGACCAATGCAGTGAAAAGGCAAGAGCTCCAGGATATGAACAGCAGCTCTTCAAATCCACTATACAGCCTTGCCCTATTTGCCCTGTTTACTTACCTTATTTGGGTCAAATACCCTGAACGCACCGGTGAGAAAAGTCAGTCTATACAATGCACTTTCAATACCCATTAGCTAATTTAAAGAAGAATCTCCACCACCTTCTCCCATATTTACCACTGCCCCTCTACATATTGTAAAATTTTGTCTATGAGGATGGCAAGTGATTCAGGTGCGTGCAAGTAAGAAAAGAGAGTTTAGCAAACGTATATGACACACTACCATTTAGAAAATGCTGAATAAACAAGATTTTACCATTTTATCTGTTATTAAGAAACTGAAAAAAAATATGACCAGCTATCATAAGAGGACTCTATTCACCTTTTATTGGCTGAAGATAGCTTTGTCATACTGTCCTGAATAAACAGTCTTTATATTTATTTATTGGCCTTTTAGAAGAACTTAAATCAGTACAAGTATCTGACCTTTAAAATACTCCTTGTCATAAACATGGAAAATCTCAGCTCAGGATGGACTGAGAAACGGGGCATGGCATATGGCAAGAAGTGTATCCTTCAGCTGAAACATTGCATTTTAGCAAAGAAACCCAATACTTAAGTGCTTGCAAACTCAGAGATGCTAAGACATGAGGACAAGACGAGTGACATGAACCTTTGTGAACAGCTGGCAGTGCCTAAACCACTGGACAAACAAAAAAAATCATTTTAAGTCCTGCAGCTTCAGATTTTGCTGAAGCAGTAACCCAGGAAAGAAGCAGGCATAGGCAGCAAGCAATAATCTTGCAACAACTCTGATTTACGCTCCTGTAGAATCACATGACCTAAAGAGAAGTTTGTACAATTCAGCTTTGCCAAATGAGTACTTTTCATATTGTTGTCCTGTTACAATGCTTGGAAACCTCCTGGTCTCCATTCCCAAACTTCCATTTTACTACAGTTTTGGGGTTCCTATTTTGTTTGTGTTTTTTAAATTTTGGTTTTGGTTTTGGGTTTTTGTTTGTTTGTGGGTGGTTTTTTTTTTAATAAAATTAGGAGGCTTAGTTTTGCACAATATATTCTTAAGTTCAAGAGAGGCTTAATGTCCTTTGGGTTACCTGCAGATATCTTCTGCATTGAAATATCTAGAGTTCCTGTGATCTATAACAATTATTTCCTGGTGCTTATCAAGAAAACATTCAAGTGCTGACTCCGGAGTTCGGGCAATATTGCACCTGTATCCAGCTCTGTCACAAGCCCACCAGAAACCATCACTTTGGTTGTCTTCTTTTGCAAAAACCAGCAAAACCTGTAAAACAGTGGTACCTCATAAAATATACACACAGTTCAAGGCATAGTGCAAATCGTAAACACTTCTGTTACATGAAACATTTAGTCTGCTTTGAAAGGGGGAATATTGAACTACAGATTGTAAAATAGCTGAGGCAGTAGAACAACTTTCTTACTATACAGGGTGATTAGCAACTGACAGGCAATATTTAACTTGTATAGGGCAGATACTTAGGACAAAACCAGCTGAAGAGTCTTTTCTAACTCATGTTCAAACTCAATCAGCAGCCACCCAGAGTAGGTAGATGCTCAAACATTGCCACTCATCAGGCTATTCCAGCTGTACACATTTTTAAATGTAATGAACTGTCTGAAATGCAACTGCCTTAATTTTTGCTTTTCAGGGACAACCAATTAATGTAACACAGTTTTATTCATTATTTCTCCTTTGTTGTGCAATAAAATGGAGATAACTCAGATACTTTCAAAACTGAAAACAACAACAGACAGGCAGATACAGACAGGGCTAGGTACTGGAAAAAAGCCAATTCAAGCATCAGGATTTTTACCCAATAAATTGTTCCAAATTACAGAACAAATATATGGAGCTAATATACGAGTTAGTCTTGACAACTTCAGCTGAACACTTAAGGAACTGCTCTCACTATCAGAGGGGACGCCCAGGGAAATATTGTTCTAAAAATAAAATTAATGCTGTAGGAAGTCTGTTTGCTAAATGACACACAGAACATAGGCTGAAAACTGCTGTATTTGTGTAATTCTTGTATGAAACAAAGTGTTTTTGGAAGAGAACAAATTTTGCACCCTTGCCCAATAATACATACATTAACAAATTACAACAGCTAGGAATACAAGTTATGAAGATGATCCCTTTCACAATTTGCACATGTTTACCACAGCAACAGCTCACTAATCATGCCACCCAGTGTGACAGATGAAGAAAATGGTTAATTTAGTGCATACATGCTGTGAAAAAGAAAGGCCTCAGAAAGTCAAAAGTCTACCCATAGCTATTGAAATTGCATAGAAAGACAGCAGCCACAGAATATTCTATATATAAAGGAAAACCCTATTAATTTCACAAATAAAAGTAATACCCTGAATTCACTGAAACAACTTGTCTGAGCAAAATATGCAAAATTTTGTCCCAAAGAAAAGGTCAACAACCTTTCATCTGTGCTACTCAATGTCACTGTGGTGTCACCACATGAAATTCAACATTATCGTGAGTCTAGAAGATAGAAAATTCGACGATAACTTTTCTCCTATCTTAAGCTGAATTGTAAACAATAAACAAATTACATAATCTTAATATGGCAGGACAATCAGTTGAAGTTTCACTACCCAGTGGAAGAAAATTATATGTTTGGAATTTCCACAAACATTAAGAAATAATTAAAGAGATTTCAATTTACTAGAAAGAATATTTTTAATTGCAGTGATCAAAAAGTAGATTTGGGTTACTGACACTTACCATCCAAGGTAACTGTTGTCACTTTACCCGATCCCTGATTTTTTTCCAGTCATTGAAGTGTTGGAAAGCAGTTGGCATGCTTGTGCTGCAGTCTTTGCCTGTAGATACTCATGTGAAGTCCCTAGTGTGATAATAATCTTCTGTTTGTTTCCAACTGCTCTAAGTTTTATTTTGCTCCTAGTTTTATTGATACAATATGGTTCAGAAAAGAGGGGTTTGTAGGCTCGTTTTTTGATATCTTCCTTCTCTCAACATTCCTAGTTTTGAAGTAAAGGATTGCAAATGCAATAATTCACCTGCTGGAGCTTAATTAAACCACCTGATCTTCCACTGGTAGTTAATTAACACTGTATGAATCCTTCTGAGAATATTAAGTTCAGTTTGGGTTTTTTTTAAGTATTACTACCACACTTTCTCATTAACATTTGTACGAATCTTACTATAAACCATCAAAACATAATGTACCTACAATTATATTGCAAGAAATGCTCTCAAAGTTAAGGTAGAAATATAATGATCCATATAAACAATGCTGTCAAGGAAAGGCTTGAATTCAATCGGTATTCTTTGGCAAAAAACCCCACGAAGCTACTTTTTGGTGTATAACTCGTCAGTGTTGCTGTAAAAACGTCATTTCACTCAGTATTGCCCTGGCTTAGGAGCATCATGGACTTCTGTGAAGAACTTAATTTTTTGGTGATGTATTGGAATTTTAATAATCTCTCTATTTGCTTCACACAACTACTGTATGCCTCATTCCCAGTTTATCATACAAATACAGAAAATGGACAGAGATTCACTGTAAAGAGCTCAAAATGAAATGAGACACGATCTGAGTACAGACATGTAGGGCACCACATTGAAACAGAGAAAATTTCAAACAGCAGCTTAAGAAGAAGTTCATAATTGTTTTCATGTTATTGTATCTCAGGAAGAGTGCTTTAAGGTGGAAGACACATAGAAGCTCTGATTTAAGTTAGGGAGGAACTTTTGTTACACCGAAAATTGGTACAGGGGAATGGTAAAATGCTGTGCATCTTCATGCTTCATTTGCAGCTTAAAAGGGAAGATCACTATCATCATAACAGAAATGGAGTTCAAAGTCAATGCTGTGAAAGAGATGAGGCCAATGAACACCCTAAGAGGTGAGAAGACAATGTATATTAATAGGGGACATATCCAAACCTGTATCAGCCCTGGTAAACAGTTCTGCAAAAGGATAAAAAAAGCTGTCTGATGTGCACTAAGCACTTATAATATCCACCTTTCTCTGTGCCCTCTGGGGAAAGCACCTTTAAAGGGGCTTTTATTACAGCTATTTCTATGGTCTCAGAATCAAACCATGCCTATTTGCAAGCCTTAGGACAAAACTGTGGAAGACATGCAAGGTACGTGTGAGGAGGATGTTCGAAGGATCTGAGGTAAGTTTGCTCTGGACTCGTTCCCTTGCCCCTTAAGGCCAGCAGCGCCTGGGTCATGATGTAGTACAAACCAAACCAGATTTGTCCTGCATCACAGATGGTCACAAAGTCCAGTAAGGAATCTATTAAATGGTTTATGACAGGTCACAGTCACAAGAAAGGTCACCCCTCAAACAAAAAAAATGACACATTTAAGGTGTCCCATAGCAGCGTAAAACACACACCAGAGTACAATGAACATCACTAAGAAAAGGCCTGCTGGCAATTATTTTAACAAACTGAATTGACTTACCAGACAACTGTGAGCATGATTAAGCACCCACAAATAGTCATCTAAAATGTGATACTCAGTTGTTTGCACTGGAATAAAAGATTAACATGTTTTTTTTAAATGCATGGATGTGTGCAATACTTACCAAATTAGCTGAGATAATGTAACTTGTTCCACAAACAAAAGAGGTGGGTTTACATGAAGAGTTTTCCCTTTACTGTAAATGAGTTAGTGTGTGGCAATGTCTTTCTGGCACACTCTTCAGTTAATGGTTTTACTTAAGGACTACTTTCTGCTTTACTTAAGGTCTTTTATGGATTCTCACGTGTGTAGCATAGGGACAAAACAACATCTACACCTGACAAGTTACCAAGAGGAATGTCAAACATTTTAAAAAACAATACCCACTCTCCCTATTTATATGAAAAAACTTCACTTAAAACAGCTGACACTGGAATAGTATATTTATAGTGTATAGTGTATTTTGGCAAATCCAGTTACTACAAAGTAAAATCCTAACATAAGCACTGAGAGCATTTGCATTTGTTAAATACCTGCTTGACCAACTTTCTGAAGAAAATCACGAAGAATATTTTTCTGTGAAGAGTTCCACACTTTTACGTTGAAAATCTATGCAAAATCAGACTATTCTACTGCTGAAGCCACTGTTCTACAGTCTTATAATATAAGCAAACAATTTCATCAGATCAAGTCATCAGTAAGACCGAATGCTTAACACAGAAATAAAACTACAAAGCTTGTGCATAGACACACAATTTATTTTCCTTGAGAATAACATTTCTTCCACATGCAGAGTTTTCCTCTTATAGCCAGATATGGGGGTAAAAACCCAAATAAACAGAAAAGGTGACCAGTGACCAAAAGTCTCTGTATTTTACAGAGTTAACTGACCCAAAAAGTTAATTCAAATGAGTGCTGTATCACCAGCGCAATGTTAAAGATTAAGATTTGCTTATTTTCCTATTATCTGAGAGCTCTAACGCTCACTATAAGCTAAAAAAATAATGCTTGGCATCTGTTTACTGGAACAGGAACAAAATGTACAGAAACAGAAGCAAGTACAGGTAAGGGACGCTGGTCCTTATGCTGAAGTTCAATCTGTCTTGCTCGAAGTGGTGTGATCTGTGCAAAAGCACAGTTCTCTGTCAAGTTGTCTAAAACCTAGTAAAATTCACAGGTTTACTGAACTTTACAATGGATCTCTCTGCTTCAGTATACCAGAACTGAACAGTTTTTAACATCAGGAGGCAGCTCTTTTCCTTGCTAACACACATAGATACACACATACACTCCTGTTGACAGGGCATATAAAAGGAATGATGTGATGTTAATGGAAATCTAAGCACCTTGTTTACCAAGTTGATTTACTAGTATATCTCTTCTCAGGCAATCAGATAAACAAAACCCACTAATTAGATATCTGACAGTCCTTGCACAAGTAAAATGAAAACATTGTACTTAACTATAGGAGTTGATCCTTAATTTCTTCAGCAATTAACAATAAATCGACCATACCAAGAAAATGAAAGAGCATCTTACCTGAACTGGATCTTGTGTCAGTCTCATGGGCCCAATTTGTACTTCTGTAGTTGAAGCCTGCTAAAAAAGAATAACACAGCTATTTTTTCCAGCCTAGTTCTTAACAAGACAGCATTTTGCGTACAAGAATGAAAGATCACACAGAACTCTGTGGACTCTGTGGAGTCATGAAGGACTCTCAAAAGTAGGTAGCCATACAGGTAGCAGCCTTGATTTAGCTGCTTTGAAGTGTACCTTTTACAAACATATCATAGAATCATAGAATAGTTAGCGTTGGAAGGGACCTTAAAGACCATCTAATTCCAACCCCCCTGCCATGGGCAGGCACATGTTCCCCTAGATCAGGCTGCCCAAGGCCCCATCCAACCTGGCCTTGAACACCTCCAGGGATGGGGCAGCCACACCTTCCCTGGGCAACCTGTGACAGGGCCTCACCACTCTCACGGTGAAGAAATTCTTCCTAATGTCTAGTCTAAATCTGCCCTACTCCAGTTTATACACATTCCCCCTTGTCCTATCACCACAAGCCTTTATGAACAGTCCCTCTCCAGCTTTCTTGTAGGCTCCTTCCAGGTACTGGAACGTTGCTATAAGATCTCCTCGGAGCCTTCTCTTCTTCAGGCTGAACAACCCCAACTCTCTCAGCCTCTCCGTGTAAGGAAGGTGCTCCAGTCCTCTGATCATCTTTGTAGCCCTCCTCTGTTCCCGTTCCAACAGCTCCATATCCTTCTTAAGTTGAGGATTCCCAAACTACACACAGAACTCCAGATGAGGTCTCACAAGAGAGGAATAGAGGGGCAGAATCACCTCCCTCGACCCGCTGGCCACGCTTCTTTTGATGCAGCCCAGAATATGGTTGGCCTTCTGGGCTGCAAACGCACACTGCCAGCTCATGTCAAGCTTCTCATCAATCAGCATCCCAAGTCCTTCTCTGCAGGGCTGCCCTCAATCACATAAGCCCCCATCAGGTACTGAAAATGGGGATTGCCCCGACCCTGGTGTAGGACCTTGCACTTGGCCATGTTGAACCTCATGAGGTTCTCACAGGCCCACTTCCCCGGCCTGTCCAAGTCCCTCTGGATGACGTTCCATCTTTCCGGTCTGGCAACTGCACCACTCAGCTTGGTGTCATCTGCAAAACTGGAGGGTGCACTCAATCTCACTGTCAATATCATTCATGAAGACACTAAACAGCACCAGTCCCAGTACAGACCCCTGAGGGACACCACTTGTCAGGGATCTCCATCTGGACTTTGAGCCATTGACTACTACTCTCTGAATACAACCATCCAACCAGTTTCTTATCCACTGTATTGTTCACCCATCAAACCCACATCTCTCCAATTTAGAGAGGAGGATGTTGTGGGGGACTGTGTCAAAGACTTTATAGAAATCTAGGCAGATCGCATCCCTAGGTTTACCCATGTCCACTGCTGTGGTTACCCCATCATAGAAAGCCATTAAGATGATCATACAGGATTTGCCCTTGGTGAAGCCATGCTGTCTGCCACTAATCACCTCCATGTCCTCCATGTGCTTTAGCATAGCTTCTAGGAGGATCTGTGCCATGATCTTCCCAGGCACAGTGGTAAGGCTGACAGGTCGGTAGTTCTCAGGGTCGTCTTTTCCACCCTTTTTACAAATGGGCACATTACCCTTCTTCCAGTCACCAGGGACTTCTGATTGTCATGACTTTTCAAACATCATGGAGAGTGGCTTGGCAACCACATCGGCTAATTCCCTCAAGACTCTGGGATGCATCTCATCAGGTCCTGTAAACTTATATATGTTCAGGTTCCTCGGGTGGTTACGAACCTGATCCTCCCCTACTGTGGGAGGGGGGTTACATCCCTGGTCACCATCTTGCTCTCCCATGACCCAGGAGGGGTGAAGAGAGCAGTTACCAGTGAAGAATAAGGCAAAAACGTTGTTGAGTACCTCAGCTTTCTCCTCATCTGTTGATATGAGGTCACTATTCCCAGCCATCAGTGGGGGTACATTCTCTTTGCCCTTCCTCTTTTGATTGACATACCTGTAGAAGCCCTTCTTGTTAGTCTTTACTTCTCTTGCCAAGTTCAGCTCCAGCTGTGCCTTGGCCTTCCTGACCTCATCCCTACCCAACCAAGCAGCGTCCCTATATACTTCCCAGGTTACCCATCCCTGCTTGCACTGCCTGTGCAGTTCCCTCTTCTTCTTTAGTTTAACCAGCAGGTCTCTCCTGGCATAAAAACCGTATTTTACCCAACTCCCAATTTTGTTTTATTTGCCTCTAAGTTAAAAATTGTAGGGTTTAAAATAAGGAAATAAGAGGCACCACTTCCTTCCCCCTCTTTCCCTAACACAGTATGTTGGCTACACAGAAGGACTTTCATTCTTCCTAAGACTACAGAAAGCTATTCTTTTTCTTGCAAAATATTGCCTTATTCATTTGAATGTTACACAGAAATTGCATTAAAGGTCTTGTGACATATAATCAACAACAATATTTTAATGGGTTTGGTTAGGAAAAAAAGTGACTTTTTAGACAAGACCACTTGTTTTGATTGCAGATTTAAAATTGTTTTCCAGAATCATAGCCTTTAGTTTCCAGGAAAAGACATTGTTGCCATGTAAGCCATGACATTTTCAGAAGACATAAGAGCATATCACAATTTAAAGCTACTGCAAGAAAGCTAGCAGAAGGTGGCTGTGGCTTCTTTGTTGCTACATCTGCTAGGAGCTGGACTATCTTAATACTTTTCCATGTCTCGATACATTTCAATGTAATTCTCCTATACACTGCTGATGTTTCACTTCAGACCATTAGCTACAGAAGGTTGTTAAGCAACTGAACAATACCCATGTCCTCCCACAGATACAAGTACTTGAGGAAAAGAGCCTTTGAACCCTTAAAATATTGTTTTCCTCATGCGTATGGAGGATTATTTGCAATTTAGCAATCTTCAAAAGGGCAAATTCTCTGCTTTCTTGGTACCAGTTACCCTAAGTGCCTGGTTAAAGCAATCATCCTGCAAAACATGTATTTGAACAAAACCCTAATTGTAGGTAGATTTCCAGGATTGTTCTCTGACAAACAGGACTCCTTGAGCCTTATTTCTGCAGCGTTTTGCTCTGCGTTGCTTGTTACTTTAAGCCTTTGCTTTGGGTATTACCTTATTCTTAAATCTAGTATTTTTCAAAGGAAAAAATGGATACATTCAAAACGGATAGTTACTAGTATTCCACTTTTTCCTTAGAGAACACAATATTGTGTTAAGTATTAACAGCCCTGCCTGTATGCGAGACAGTGGTATTATGTATAGTTACAATTGACACATTGGACTTTCATGCACTACTGAGCATCAATTCTTTTCAGCCCAACAACATACGTCAGAAGATGGTAACAGGCAGTAATCCAAAAGATTAAACTACAAAGGCCATGACTGTTTTCCAAAGCAAAAACTGCCCTGATGTATGTGTAGTTAACCTCTCCTTTTCTCACACAAAAGCTTCAGTTCACAGTTGAGCTCCTGCCATAGCAGAATGTATCTTAATGCCAGTAGGCATATCAAAATAGAAACTGAACCATGAGTTATGAGTAAGGTTAGAGAAACAGTTCTCTGAAAGATCCCAACATCTCTTCCTCTCCATCAGAAAAGAAAAAACAGCACATTCACACTCCAAAGACATTATATAGGAAATTCTTAAATACATCTTATATCATGATTTGTTTTGATTAAAAAAAAATAAAACAGTCTTATTATAGGGAGACACTCCAAAGGGATCTGAACAGGCTGGACTGCTGGGCTGAGACCAATGGCATGAGGTTTAACAAGGCCAAGCGCCGGGTCCTGCACCTGGGGCACAACAACCCTGTGCAGTGCTACAGACTGGGAGAAGTCTGTCTAGAAAGCTGCCTGGAGGAGAGGGGCCTGGGGGTGTTGATTGACAGCGACTGAACATGAGCCAGCAGTGTGCCCAGGTGGCCAAGAAGGCCAATGGCATCTTGGCTTGTATCAGAAACGGTGTGACCAGCAGGTCCAGGGAGGTTATTCTCCCTCTGTACTCGGCACTGGTGAGACCACTCCTCGAATACTGTGTTCCGTTCTGGGCTCCACACCACAAGAAGGATGTTGAGGCTCTGGAGCGAGTTCAGAGAAGAGCGATGAAGCTGGTGAAGGGGCTGGAGAACAAGTCTTAGGAGGAGCAGCTGAGGGAACTGGGGTTGTTTAGCCTGGAGAAGAGAAGGCTGAGGGGAGACCTCATTGTTCTTTATAACTACCTGAAAGGAGGTTGTAGAGAGGAGGGATCTGGTCTCTTCTCCCAGGGGACAGGACAAGGGGGAATGGCCTCAAGCTGCAGCAGGAGAGGTTCAGACTAGATATCAGAAAGAAATTTTTCACAGAAAGGGTCACTGGGCACTGGCACAGGCTGCCCAGGGAGGTGGTTGAATCACCACCCCGGAGGTGTTTAAAAGATGGGTGGATGAGGTGCTCAAGGACATGGTTTAGTGGCAGATAGGAGTGGTTGGACTCGATGATCCAAGAGGTCTTTTCCCACCTGGTGATTCTATGATTATACGAACATGTAAGTATATATAACAAAATAGGGTAAGTACCAGTATAAAACTTCTTTTTCACAATGGACAGCTCCAGCAATCCCAGAAGGCACTGATCAAGAGCCTGGGATCCGTAACAAAAGACAGATATTTATTTTATTATCCCTATATTGATGCTACTGGGGAACTGACATTACAACTGAATGCCTTCTTCTTTTCTACCACTTCAGAAGACATTCAGCTTTAATAATTCTGGTTTATCCAAGACTGAATAACTGTGTCGAAGATGTAAGATCGATGCAGGCAAGTTTATCAATTCCTTTGCAGAGATTCCTTTATAAGGCAGCCATTTCTCTTAGCCTGGGTATTGAAAACAACAACAAAAAAATTCACATAGCTGTGGCTCATGATTTCTCTCCCTGCTGCTTCTGTGTCAGCCTCATGAATAGAAAATACATGAGCAGAGGGTCTTAAAAATTAGGGTCTCTCAGTTTCAGGGTGAACCTACCTTTGTTATCAGCAGGAAACCTTCATGAGGATTAGAAAATCTGAGAGGCCCAATGTATGTGAACTTGTCCCTGTCCTGCTCTGTACAGACACAACAGAGTCAGAGCCACACAAGGATGCAAAAGGATGCTGCTGTGTCTGAAAGATTGCCATGTACAACCTTCAAGTCCTTAAACTGCTCAATTTCGTTACTTATACTACACATGGAAACAGACAGGACCCTTAAATTAAGACTGGTAATAACCTGAGCACCTGAAGGGTTAATATGCCTTCTCATCAGATCCTGGACTTGGAGTTCTGAGTTTTGCTTTACAAGCTGAATCAGTTTCTTGGATTTTTCTGCCCAAATTGACTGTCCTGCTTTTCTCTTTCTTTTTTCTTTTCTCTAGCTGTATTTACAGCTAGAGAAGGCAGCACGAATAACAGCATGAGTGCCTGGTCTTCACAAATATCCTATGGACCTCTCCTTGTCCTGAAGGAACTAATGCCACATCTTCTTAACCAGCAGAAGAATCTGACCATGTGGACATTGCATGTTAGTGATACCATGGCCATAAAACTGTGCTCACTTCCTGCCTTAAGTGAATATCTTATTCCAATTTTATTTAAATCAGAATCTCTCATTATTTTACTGAATGTCAGGAAGGACTGCTAATAGATCTGCAACCCGAAATCAATTTGTACAGTAACTCATGACAAACTTTTCTGGCAAAACATGTGGAGACAAGACTGGTTCCCAGGAGGTCAGTGAGAAAATCCCTGATTTCAGTAAGCAGAGGATAAAAACAGGACTTGAAGCAAATAAATCATAAATAAAATAACCATCCGGAAATAACGAATATTTAAAAACAGTGAAGAAATTTTTGTTTTAACATTTTAAACTATTCAGTTTTATTTCCAGTATCATTCTAACCTCTTAAGCAATCTCCAGGGCAATCAGTTACTAAGCAAAGAACTAAAGACAAAGTCAATGGTAGTTCCTTAGAAGCTATATTTTCATGTAAAACATTGGTCATCAATTACCTAACTATCGTAACAGTACTATTAAGCCAAATGTATTTACCACCTCATTAAAGTTCCATGCTTTCAAATCACTAACACAAAAGCCTTTCCGCCACTATGCCTGCAAATGCAGAGCCCCTGTATTTCATACATCATCAATAATTAGGAACACAACCACTGTAAAAATAATATCTAGTTAAATAATAACTAGTTAGTCCAGCAAAATCTTCTTGAATGATCCTTCATTGCTCCGGAGCAACAACAGCCACTACATACAACTAAGCAGTGAAGCAAAGGTGTTGGTGAGTTCAGCCTTCTGGAAAGGCTCAGGATGGATATGCACTACATAGATGCCAAGGTTGCTATGGACACCCGTCTGCCCTGAAGGCTCCTTCCCCCTACCTCCTATATCTTTCTCCTTTAGTCCTGTGACACCAATGCATCCCTTCCCTGACCTTTGTAGTATGTTTTCAGAGCTCTCTCTCTTTGGTTTTGTAAAACAAGTAACATGACTCTCTTTTCAATCTAGCTCTCACAGCACTGCTGCATTCCCCTGGTCCACCCTCCCATCTTTGCTAGGGTTCATTTGCATTTCTCTCCATCTCAGTCCATCCTTTGGCTCTTACTTTACTCATATTTGATTATACCACTATTTTCGAACCTCAAACCTCTTCTCTTTTTTCCCTTGACTAAACTGAAGTCATGAGAAGTATTACAAACCTGCATAACCTTAACACTGGTCTTAGCCTCAATGGATTCCTTCACAAGACATAGAGCCCACAGCTGTTCTCCAGTATCCCTGGCGTTGAGCTACAACACACCTGATCAGGCTGTTCAACTCCTGTTCTACTGTTCAGCAACTTTATAACCCTTTCTTCTCCCCTTTCTTTTTTTCATCTTGTCTTTGTTAGCGGAACTATTTCCCAGTTGTGCTCTTCTTCTTTTACGGTTTTTATCACTTCCGATTCATTCAACTTATATCCACGACATTTTTCTATAGTTTAACACTCGGCCACTCTTCCTCTTTTTGGAGTCACCCCATGCTTCTTTGCCAGCTTCCGCTGTTACAGGGAACATTACTTGACCCATTTAGCCATTTGTGTGTATTAAAGGGGCAGATTTACCACAGAAAAATGAAGAGCTCTTTCCTCAAAGATGCCACCTCTGACTCAAGAAGCCCCTAAATAACAAGCTGGCAAAAGTTGGGAGAAAAACCAGGATAGATCACTATACTCTCCTGTCCTGAGCTAGATGGCTTTTAGCCCGAACTGCATGGCTTTTCCAGACAACATCCTTCTCTTATACAGTCATTTAACCATGTGCCTCTGCTCATTCTCTCCACCCATGAATAAAGCTACTACCCCAATCAACTTTCAGGGAGGAATGCTCTCTGCCACCTCCATTTTCTTGTTCTGGCTTTTTATTTTACCCCTGCTGTGGTTTCCACTTGACTTCTGCTTCTGCTCATACCCTACATTTCCCTGGCTCCCTCTAGGGGGCTGCCAACTCCCTCCGCTCCACAAGCTGCTCCCCTCATGCCGGCCACCTGCCACCTTTCCAAGAAGTCCAGAGGAACATGAAGCAGTTGGAGAGCCCATGTCTAAAGCTAATGTAAGTTCATACCATTTTGTTTACTGAAAATAATGATAAAACACACACACCATTTAGAAGAAGAAATGCTTCATGGTTGTTGACACAGCCACTGCAAGCTCTGCAACCATCCATTAACAGAAGTATGGCCCACCAGATAATGAGAACTGGTAAAAAAATATGATATGCATTTTGAAGAACTAGCCTACTCACAAAATGTGTGACATAAGTTTTGTGCAAGTCATATATTTCTGAAAACAGCAAGTACGAAAATTTTTGGGGTGTCTGGAGCCAAAAATCCAGGATCACTGTAGATTCTCAATGCATCAATAACCTTTACAGAGGTTTCCGTCTGTGGTAACACTACGGAAATAAGTGGCTGTATGCCACTGACTGCTAAGACCACAAAATCATCTATGCTTTGGTTTCAGCCTACAATGACCCTCATGCCTTTCTTTCCTAAACTATTTCAAACTTGGATTATCTTCACACTCTAGTCAAACCAAAGTCTCTGTCTCTTTTTAGAGCCAAAGCTCAGCAGTACTGCAAAGTCCTTTTCCATGCCCTCAGCAGCAGCTTTTGACATCATTGCCACTTTATTGTTTGAAATCTAGTCTGACGCTGGCTTTCAGAAATCTCCTTCACCCTAAGACCTTTTCCACATCTCTCTTCACCCCTTCAGAAGGTCCTCTATAGGATATCCTCTAATTTTGTCAAAGATCTTGGGCTGTTTTTCCCACCACATATATCACTGCAGGGAGTATGCCTTAAAAATACTGACCTCAAAGCCCACTTTCCTGGAATAGAAAACTTAGATTTTCTTTTGCATTTTTCCCCCTTCTTTCTCTTGATCACAAAAAATGAATTATTTGCTCCAAAATTGCAAGTCTATTGAGTAATTGCATCTATATCCCTCTGCTCCAGATCTCTTCCTGCTTCCAGCAACAGAAAACTCAGCTTTTCTTTATGCATGTGTCTAGCTGTAATTTCAGATAAAGCTCCCTTCTAAATCGGTGTCTCCCACACACCAACCTCTCTCTGTAGCCTTCTCCCAGTTGCTGTGAGCACTACCACAAAATTTCCTCTGCTTGTACCTACAATCTGTAAGCCATTATCTGCTTAAGCTTCTCTTAAATCCCCTCACGTTAACTCTTTCTAAATTTTGCTCTTTTTATGTTATCTATAAATGTGGCCTTTCCTTTTCAACCACCTGCAGTTTTCTCATCCAGCTCTCTTATTTTGCCTGTAGATTATTACAGCATACTTCTCTTTAGCTATGACATAGGGAAACCTGCCAAGCTTACGTTCAAATTGCTGAAGGATGCAGAAGGCACAAAGTCTTCTCTGCGGGTGACAGCAACAGAGAAAACAAAATAAAAGGGTTGCAAGCAAACCTGTCTTCTCTCCGAAGACTTTTCTCAGCTTATTTCTTATCTGTATGTGAATTACCCCTGCTACCTTTGCCTGGGATGTCAGGCAGTGCAGCCTGGTTGTTGAGTTTTCAAGTTCCCAAGTTTTTATGATCGCTGCATTTTTTAAATGCAGACAAACAATAACAAAAATAACTCCAAAAGCCATGCCCCTAAGTGTTTAGGGGGTTTGTAGATATGATGGTGTCACTCTTGCAATACAACCCTCTCACCTTTGCCTCTGTTAACAATCCATCCACAGTTAGAGGCTACTCTGTCAAAAGTGGAAATGCTATATCCAGTTTGCATTGTACAGCTCTTCCACAGCAGTGTCCTGGTCTTGCAAACAGTATTCATGATAGTGGCTTTTTTGTTTTGTTGAAAAGCAAACACATCCATGGCCAGCATATGCAAAAAAAGGCTGGTATTTGCAACATATTTAAAATTCTGTAGGTTTATTAGTTCAAATAGTATCCACATAATTGGATTCTTGCCTAAAATTTATTATCTTATTTTATGCTTTTTCTGCCCAATGATATGCTAATGAAATGTCTACCTCAATTAAAAGCAAGAAAAAGGCCAAAACCACACCTATTTGCTGTAAAGCATTAGAACACATTTTTTTTAAAGATAGGCTGGAAGGTGCAACCATATTAAAAGTAAAGCTGAGAATTTTCATCAACCTTGAAAAAAGTGTTGTTTTCCCACATTTTCAGTAATAAGTCTAGCTTTTACTACTATAGAAAACACAATCAGAAACAAGCTCTCTTTAAAGGAACCTAGAATGTTTAGAAAATTATGTCCAAATGGGATCTAACTCTTTAGAATTTAGGTCTTTTTATTTTACAAAACTTTCAGTCAAAATTAAGAATGTTTTTTGGTTTTAAGGAGGTGTTATTTGAAAGGCAACATTTTAAACAATTTAATGCAAGCAAAAACGCAAAATCAAAACAATTTTTACAGCATACCCCATATAAAGAAGAGTATTAGACAGTTTCATGACAATAATTCAAGAGAAGCATAGATTTTCTTTCCTTACTATATTAATTTAGTACTCAGTCAGAGGTCTGTGATATCTTTACATCTTAATTTTAACTCACATAGTGTAGCATTTCTCCAGTTTAAAGATTTAATCACTTAAAGCTTATCTATACATCAGGAAAATTTTACTGTGCAGTTTTGAGTGCACTCTTTCCATACATATAAAAATTCATGCTCCATGATGGATTTTTGTCTTCCAGATATTGTATGCAATCTTCTTGACAAGCAACAAACCTCAGAATTCCCTTCAGAAGAAACCTCTCTTTTCTAGCTGTCACACACACAACTATTCAACGGGAGCAAATCCTCAGTTCGAGACAACACACGCTGAGGCACACAGCATGAAAACACTACACACAGAGGCAATAAATTGGACTCACATCCACAAAGACAACGTAGGTTTGGCAGATTCTGCTGTACTTTCAGGTACCCAGCTCAAAGCTAGAGTTCTCAAAACTGCAAGGGGTTTTTCTGCTTCCCAGAAGCAAGCAGAATTAAGATGAGGCTCTCTTAAAGCCTTCAGTTAAAGCTATAACACTTTACATACAGGAGTTGAAAATGTGTGAGGGAGAAAATCAAAGGAAAGAACAGCCTTCCTTTCCATGACCACCCTCACCTCTATGCTATAAAGTCAGGCTCCTGTTGCACACTTTCTCCCTCACCTGTAACCCTTGCACTTTTTTTTTTTTTTTTTTTCAGTGACTTGGGCCTGAAGAGAAGCCTTAAAGCATTGCCTAACTTCCTTTTCCACTCACCACTTTACCACTAACCCTGCTTTCCCCTCACTCACCTGGGAGAGAAGTATGTGAAGCCAAGCTTGGCTGGGCATAGGTTATCATACATCAGATACACCAGTTTGCTGTTGTCCCTGCATTTCCCATATACTCTGAGGAAACCAGTCTGACTTGGTCCTTCAGGACCATAGAAATGTCTCTGGCTGTGAACTCCACATATTCTTCAGTGTGAGGTATCTGCCAAGACTGCTTAACTTAGTAAGGCTAAAATAGGCAGCAGTTCTGGAGATAAGCAGAAGTCTTCACAAAAACTTTAAAGTCTAAGTATTGAATAACTAAAGCTGAATTTCTGTGAGCTCCACTGTTGGTAACATATTGGATTTTAAGTTGTTTTTTGACTTTCGTTCTCAGAGTCTGTTCCTAAAACTGCTTCTGCACAAAGCTGCAAAGACCTGCCTGATCAGAGTCAGCTTTGGGAACAAATGTTAACATTTCTATCTTTCTTCATTCTCATTCCACTCTACATGGTTTTCTGACTTGTGTTTCAAATAAGAAATTACAAATGTAAGTATTCGAAACCAGAGATTTATTTCTTCTCTGTTTCTTACTCCTTTCTCCCTCCTGCAAAATAATTTATCTATTTTTAAGTAATTACAGACAGTAGAAATAAGGTTGAAACAAGAAGATTATAAAACTTCAGTGGTAAGCAAAGAAAAGCAAACCAATTGGATGCAGGTAAACCTCCGAAAGACATAGGGGAGAGAGAGGGAAACAAAAGGCAGCTAGCACAAACAAGTCACAAAATTTGGATCATCCTTCAGAGAAAAAGAATTGAGAAAGACAAAATGTACCAGTGTCAAGTTGCTAGCAATTTTAGACAACCTCTTGAACAAACAAGCTGACACCTGTAATACAATTCTGTGAGCTCTGATATAACAGATGTGTCTCATATAAAATCATAACTGAAGGAAGGATATTACATTACGACTTTTTACATCCTATTCACATTTTGGTAGCAGCTTCCTTATGAATACATTACCACAATAGGAAGTAGAACAATTAAGTAGAAAAGACACAGGTTCGACCATTATTTTGTTAAATTTGGCATGCAAACTACCATTGTTGATTAGTCCTCAATTCTGCTCACAGCAGCAGCTGCTTTGAGACCTGTCAAGAAAAGACTGGCTACAACCCCTCCTCCCCCAGCTCTTCATCTAGGGAAATACTCATAGCTTATGAAGCATACTGTTAATCTACAGTCACACATTTTGAAATGTAAATTTAACTTTGCCTTCCAAAGACTGACTAAGAAAAAAAAATATCTGGAGGTTGTATGTATGCACCTGAGGGGCTGCCAGCTCAGCATCTGCTCTAGAGACTGTTCAGTTCCTTATACCTCACATGGAAGGTGCTGCCAAAATAAACTGCAAGTCCCACTTCCGTGCTGGGCTTTGGGGGATATACTTCCAGGGTTCTGCAACATCAGTAAGACTTTGCTGGAAAACTGTTAACATATTTGAAATTCCTCCTGGAAATCAGCAAAGGAAGAAGTAAGAATATTTTAATATGTGAAAGGAGTTTTCCACAAGTCTACTTCTACTTGTAAAGGGCAACCTTTCTCATAATTCAATATATTGCTGGCTTTGGCTGCTACTTGTTAGAGGACTGTTTTTGATCAGGGAGATTTTGACAAGAATTCGTGTTCTCAAATTATTTGACAGGGCTGCCAGAGTTGTAGACAACCTACCTAGTTTCTTACTGAAGGAGAAAATTTTTGTTACCTTGGCTTTCACTGTTAATCTAACATAAACTACACAGTGCTTCACTGAACATGAACAAATGAAGAGTGAGGTGAATTCACAGGCCCTCTTTTGCCTTCAAAACCATTAAGATTATGCCCTTCAACAGTCAGAGCAGTGGGAAGCAGCAGCTCAAATACCAGTTTACAGGTGCACACGTAGCTATTGGGGACTCTACTCCAAGGTTAAAAGGAAGACAACTTCTTGACCCAAGATATGTACTGTTTTTAGCCTACCATTTCTCAAACCCTGGTCAATGCAGATACTACTAGATCCTGATGTCAACCTTAACATGGAGTGGTTAGCAGGCTGCTTCTTCAGAGATACATGATGAATGCCAAGATCAGAGCTTTGGCTTAGTATTGCCTCCTTTTATTTCTTAGCCCAGATAGGCCTACCTGAAAAGAACTTCCTACTGGTTCAACAAGGTCTGTTTATATCTTCCTTTTTCAGCTACTGTAAGGCCTGTACATATTATATCAGCCCAAAACCAACTCTAAACTCCTCTTGCTGCAACACGGAAAAACAAACAAAAAAAGAAACAGAGCAAAGATGTTCCGATCAGTGCTAGTCACTTATTGAAATTTTCTGAATTGCCTTTGACTTAGAAAAAACTCAGCTGTTTGATCTATATTTTACAAAAAAACCCAAAAAAGGTCTAGTAAAGAATAGGGTATTCGTGACTTTCTTTAAAGACAATGTTCTCTCTCCTCCACTCCTTCAACACTGCCAGACAGTGGTTGATTTGCAGTTCTTGTGTCTTGACTCTCCGAGTCTGGGGACAGGCAGCTGAAGCCAACTAGTTTGGTCTTTCAAAGAAAATTTTAGCATCCACAAAACACAAATGAGAATTACACCTAGAAACTCTATTAAAAAAATAAACAAATCCCATCAACAACTCCAAACTGCAAGTACACAGTACAACCACCAATAAAACAAAAATTAAGTCTGTTTTTAAGGATAGCAGATACATATGTCCACTTTTTCCACTACAATCTGACACTAACTCCAAAATCCAAAAATAGCATTTAAATATATGTCAAAATTAACTATTTTGTTACTGATCCTTTTATCAGAAACCCACAGATAGAGTAATTATTTCCAGAGCAGACCCTACCATCTTGAGTATTGAGTGATGTTGCCTTCAGCTGCAACGCCTTCAGCTCAACACCATCTGTTATTATGCCACTACAAATTATCAACATGAAAGTCCATGCCATGTCTCAAATTAGAAATTGTGTGCAGAATCAGATGTGTGGTGCTTAGCTGCTGGCTAGGTTAGACTATGACAGTGGCACACACAGAATCACTAGGTTGGAAAAGACCTTTGATATGGAGTCCAACCATACCTGCCCACTACTAAATCATACACCTAAGCAATTCATCTACCTGTCTTTTACATACCTCCAGGGCTGGTGACTCAAATTCCTCCTTGCACAGCCTCGTCCAGTGCCTGATAACCCTTCTGGTGAAGAGTATTTTCCTAATGTCTAATGTGAACCTCCCTTGGCAGAGCTTGAGGCCATTCACTCTCATCCCATTGCCTGTCACTTGGAAGAAGAGACCAACACGCACCTTGCTGCAACCTCCTTTCAGGTAGTTGCAGGCAGCAATAAGGTCTCCCCTCAGCCTCCTCTTCTCTAGGCTAAACAACTCCAGTTCCCCTAACTGCCCCTCACAAGACTTGTTCTCCAACCCCTTCACCAGCTTCGTTGTACTTCGCCGGAGACGGTTCAGGACCTTAGTGTCCTTCTTGTGGTTAGGGCCCCAAAACTGAACACAGTATTTGAGGTGTGGCCTCACCAATGCAGAGTACAGAGGCAGAATCAGTTCCCAGGTCCTCTGGCCATGCCGTTTCTGATACAAGCCAAGATGCCATTTGCCACCTTGGCCACCTGGGCACACTGCTGGCTCATGTTCAGCTGGCTGTCAAGCAACACTCCCAGGTCCTTCTCTGCCAGACAACATCAAGTGGTCAGAGGAAGCTATGACCTAGAGAAACAGAGTCATGGGTGTTAGATGTACCTGAAATAGTCATACTTTGCCAAAGTAAGAATTTCCCTGATGAACCTGGAAAATTAGTTAACCAGTTGTACAAAGTTAATTTCACTGCCCTTACTATACTCATGTAAATGCTGGTAGGATCAGCATCTTATGGATTTAGGATTTAACTTTTACATACAGCTGCAATCCAAATAAGCTATGCAAAAACATAGAGAGAAGGCATTGCATTGTCCTTCAGCTGGCCTGCTGCACCACAGCAAATTATTACATATGCAATAAGCAGTACTTATTTTTGTATTACTCATCACAGTTTCAACAGCGTGGGGGAAAATAATTAAACGCCTTCTGGAAAAAGACCTTTTTTTTTTTTTTTTGGACACACTATTCTAGCATTAAGAAGCAGCATCATCAAATTTAAATGCCACTTTTCAGACCCAGGATTACAAGAGTCATGTCTGTGTTCTACAGAGTGCTCTTACTGCTCCTCCAGTTTTTATGTACTCACATCTATTTGAACTGAATATAGTTATTTTAGTCCATCATATGCCCATCATTAGCATATATTATGCAACTCACTACCAATGCAATACTGAGAGGATAAAATAATTGCACTGTTATTTTCTCCAAAGACAGTGAAACACAACCCTCGCAAATGTGTCAGCAACCGATCTTCTCCCGTGGCCTCTGCATGTGCACAGTATGAAATTCCACACTCAAGAATTAAAAGCAGAAGTTCTAGCTGCTCGATGCAGTGTTAACTGCCACATTTTCTATCCCCAAAGAATAGTTTCAGCTGCCTGTTTCAATGCATCTTATATCGCAGAGGTGCTGGGGTGCATGGTTTAGTGTTTGATAGGAATGGTTGGACTTGATGATCCGGTGGGTCTTTTCCAACCTATGATTCCGTGATTCTATGAACCGCAGGAGAATATTAATCTCTTCTACAAGAGATCACAAGGACAGTTCAAAGCCTGACACTTTCTATGCACCTTTATCTAGAAATCCTGTCTCTGAAAGTCAGAAAAGACTTCAGTTTCAATTCATTGACAAAATTTTGACCAGCAAAGCTTTTATAAGGCATGATCTCTTCATTTCAGTGGATTAGACTCAGTATCACACACAGGTCCACTAACGAAATGCATATGCTTAAATTACTCACAATCTAACACCACAATCTGAGATTACAACAGAAAAAATACATTGCCAGCATTCTCTGTCACATACCGCTAATACACCTCTGTATTTTACAGCTGTCATTGGAAGGGCTCTGCAGAGAAACACATATTTCCTCTTTAACACTATACTTATCTATAAGGGCATATCATAATATAGAAAACAGTAACTTTATGAATTTCTTGCTGAGTCACATTCAGCTTTCAAAGAAGTTGAAAAATATTTGATTGACATAAGCTGGGGGAAATGAGCTGCCAAGAGCAGGAAAAATGATTTGGGCAATCATAGCCCCATCATATTTGCATTCATGCCTAAAAAATCTGTGTCAGAGCTGTATGGAAAAATGAAGACACTGAGCTATATTGAACAGCAGATGTAATGCAGTATCATTTTACCAAACTTACTGGGTCATCCTAATATGAATGCTGATAAAAACATATAAAATGACAAAAGCAATTTTCTAGACAAAGGAAGCTTAATAAACCCATCCTGTTCCAGACTGCTGAAAGGCTTTGTTGGGATGCCACAGGCAAAGCTACCAAAAAAGTGCAGAAAATGAGATGAATAAAAAATCTGCAAGGCAGGCAGAGTAACAAAGAACCTTGAAGGCAGGACTTGTAGAAATGGGCTGAAATTCAAACAATATGAAGTGCCACTCTGTGTGTTTATATGTTGCTACGTGTTAGAAACTTCTTAGCAGAATACAACAGAAAAAGCAGAGGTAACAGCTTACGACTCCCATCAGAAAAGTGACCAAAAGTAAACTTTTGGAGTTTACTAACTCCAAAACAGAGAGGGAAAAAAGTAAACTTTTTCAAGGCTTTGATGAAATTAAAGGGGTTGTAGAAGGTGGCTTCCTACAACTGCAGAGCATAGCTCTCTGACCCAAGACTCCTTTCCAGAAATTGCATTTTACTTCACATAGTAAGCTGCCATTAAAGTTTAAATGCTTCCCCTAAAGTAAATGAGAGATGCTGGGCTGGAGGGCTCGCAATAAAATACATCTGTAATCAAATGTCTCTAATTGTTGTGACTGTTGAACATAAAAAGCTCATTTCTGGGCACACATAAACCAGTCTGACTAGTTCACTGTTTACATCTGGAGAAACCTGTTGATGAAGTGACAACACAGTATGGATAGCAGAATCCTCCACACTGACTAACACAAGAGCATCACTGATTATTTCATTTATGGCACTGCAAATATATTAGTGCTCCTCCTCACAGAATTTATGCCCCAAGTCTTCAGATCCATATAACATTATTGGAACAAGGAATTTTCACATACGCAGCTCTTCCTGGGGAAATACCACTTTTCCCTTTCAGACCTTTGTAGTGACACAAAGCTGACCAACTCTTCTATATTTAGCTGTCAGATACAGGTTATGAAAAACCCAAGGCTGTTTTAGACTTCTGAGTGCAATGACCCTGTGGAAATGCAAAGTCAAACCAGTGCTCTCGTTTTTCCAGTCAAGCTGGATAGTTCTACTCGTGCACTTAAACATTTCTCTAGGTCAGGCTTCAATGGAGGCCAGGATTGCAAACGCATAACAGCAGGTGCAGTGGGACAGATCAAGCCAGCAAGCTAACATCATGTCTTTGAGTTTGGCCAGCACTGGATAGTACGTACAAGACCAGGGCAACCACATGTATGATAGCTCCTGCATCCATTCCCCACCACACACCTTAGAGATTTCCAAAATACACAGAAGTAATTTTTGATTTATTAATCCTCAAAAGATCTCTCTTTCACTCATTTTTTTAGTGTCCTGGTGAGTTCATGTTACATGCTCCATGGAGCACTATCTCCTTTTTGCACATACTTGCACATACAAGTACTGTAAAGAAAGGCACAGTCTGACACATTCTGTAATTATGTTTTTCACAGAAACTGCCATATAGTGGGTACAGATCACTTTGAAAGTTCTCATTAAACATAAAGCAAAGCCATTTTTACGTCCTCAAAGTAGATATAGTTGTATTTTCAAAGTCAGTGTGATTCAACATATCCCTGAATCCACGGTAGGTCTGAGACATCAGCTGTGATAGCCTTTTTGGCAATTTAACAGTCAGCATGGCGAACTTATCTTGCAGAGATCGATTCTGAAATGGGAGTTTGTCATGCGTACTCTAAAATAGAAGTTGTCTTGATGTACCACTTAACATGCAACTTGCCTAGTGTTTTTGTTGGTTCTTTTTCACCCTCTACAGAAATGGAGAATGCTGCTTCTCAGATCCAAATTAGGACAATTTTATTTTAGGGAGACCTTAGGAAAGGAGTTTTGCAAAAACTTAGTAGTAAGATGAGAAAGAATGTAAAAAGTGATTTTGCTGGTGACAAGAACTGTAAGGATTTTATAGAAGCATGCCTTGCTGGCCTATCTCAGCACCAATTTTGTAAAATAAAGTGCAAGAAATATTTAAACAAAATATTTAAAAAGTGCTATTCCCCATAGAAGTCTGAATGTCGAGTTCTGCTTAATATTTTGTGTTTTAGAAGTTCCTTTTGTTTAAGTTCCTCTTGCAGCTTCCAGCAGAGAGGTACATACACTTGCAGATATAGTTCTTTCCGTAAAAGTTCTAAAGAAACACATTTGCATTAACTGGCATTTCTATATTTCATTTTATGAAAACAGCCCAACCATCTATTCTTTGCCATTAAACATAGAAACTAAAGAAAGGAATTATCTAATCTGATATTTTAATTTCAATCATGATGTATTCAGAAATATCTTTAAACGATTCCATCACTCCTACCACATTTAAAATAGTTAAAATATTATCAGCTACCAACACTTACCGTGAGCCAGTTAAGGAATATACACTTAGAAATTTTCAGAGGATAACTAAAAGTAACTCTACACATAATCCCCATTTTTCTCCATAGTGGCATCTTCATCTCTGGTTTGGGAACTATCCTTCCAGCCAAGGGGCAGTCAGCTAGGAGCTTGCTCCTGCTTGATGACAATGAGAGAACCTCGGTGGTGGTACAAGAACCCTCACTGCAAAGCAGGAACTCTCCCTGCAGCCAGACATATCAGCAGAGGCAAAAGCCACAACATTAAAGCTATCGGGCCATCTCAGAACTTGGGACAAAGAAGTCTCAAACAGACTTTGCGTGTATCAGATCAGAAAAAAGTTTACCCTATTTCTACATGTAACAAAACTTAGGATTTTGTGGTTCTTGATCATGTTATCAGATGAACAAAGTGAAAACACAATGTTAGAATAGGAAACTTACCTTTGTTCAAAGCAAATAAGGTTTTTTCCTCTATTTCTCATGCATGCCAGTTACTTTAATTGAGTTTTTCTTTGTTGCATAAGACACTTGCTATAAATTACAATACGATTTTAATCAGGTTCGAGTAACTAGATTATACTATGAACACAGTAACGTCACTGGTACCCACCACAAATTATTTTATTATCCTTGGAAGATCAGTGAAGATGCTGTGACTGTGTACAGAAATAAAATAAATACACTCTACTCGGCAAAGATTTATAAGTGAGCTCTCGTGAAAAGCCTCGTTCTGAGAAAATGAAACAGCTGCGAGAGCATCTATCTTATTTAAGATGGTTTGGTGTAATGGTTGTTTATGTTGTTGTTGAAAGGTAGACTGCAGACATTTCCGCCTGAGATTATTACTTATCACTGAAATGTGTACAGCATGAAGCAGTACAGAAGTCTCCATGAATTTTTATGTACAGAAGAACACACATGATTTACTGTTGTTCACTTAGCTTTCTGTTGCTGACAGTAATACAGGTAAGCATTTCATTTGTATGCTTCCTCATATGACCAGGTTCTCCATGAAAGGAAACATAATGACCATGGATTGAGTAACAGCCTACTAGTCCAATTTAAAATGTTGCTTGGCTTCTTTTGACTGACTTGGACTCAGGTGCAAACCAAGTTAGAAAGCATATTTATTAAAAGATAGCTTGCTAAATTCTTCATCTTAGTGCTCCACTTCATCTTTCCCTTCAAAGGAACAATTTTCCATTTCTATATGTGCTCACTGAACACATCTACAAGCATTAAATACAGACAGTGAAGCCAAATCTGTAACAAGATAAATGATGTTAGGTCCGGTGGTAAGAAGAGTAAATAATAATTCATTTTTTTTCCCCTCTGAATTGTGACCTAACAGTGCAACCTCTACCACACATGCAAAATACATCATTACAAGAAGCAAAAAAACCCCCAAGTCGGTTACTATATGAGGAGGAAGGATAGCGGCAAGCATGGCATTTGTGGAGCCACTGGGCCTTTAAAAATCTGATCCAGTTGTCCAAGACCACCCACTTCCTTCACAACAGTGGCACAACTGAGGTTTTCAAGCACCTGCTAAGGCCCCTTAGCACAAGGCGGTTGTGTCTCAGCAAGAATGATGAGATCTTGGTCCTATGCTTCCAACCTCAGAAGCATACGTTGTTGGGCTGTTAGGTGTAGTCAGCACAGCTAGCTGCTGGAGTCTATATCCAGCCTCCTGGTCTCTGTTTCACGGCTGATGTCACTGTAATCATTAGCCCTCAAGCTTTAACCATTTCAAGTTGGTTTAAGTCTACGGTGTGCATCTCTATGGTAATGCATCTTCAGACCTCCCAAGTGCCGCATGAAGTGATCGAAGCTGGCATTGCCAGACAGTTAGAAATTATCTAGCTGGATTCTCCCAGACACTAGAAGATTTTCATCAATTAGACATAAAGTATTTTGAAGAAGCAGCAAATCAGGCAGACATTCAAATCAAAATGTAAACCGAAGCTGAGATTGACCACAGTATGTTCTGATTAACTTCAAACATTTTTTAGAAATCTATTTTGAAATATTTCACTTGTTGAAGTGACATTTCCAAATAAGCAGGAAATCCAGTTCCCACTGTCTTCCCATCAGCACAGAAGCCAGTTGCCAAACAAATTTCCAAGCAGACAAGCAGCAAAAGTTTGGAAGAAGTTTAGAGAGGGTGCACGGAAGAGTATCTTTCCTGTTTTACACTTAATTCCGTGATGGGCAGAAATGAAAGTACTGTTTTAAATCACAGATCTGCAATATGACTTTTATTTGCCTACTGCATAAGTGCTAGCAGCAGAAAATAAGATATGCCTACTGATGGTAGATACTCATCAGTTTTGGTAATACTTGGAATAGATGGATAAAAATGCTTTCCTCCAGACTCCTCCAGAGAAAAAAACATAACAGATCATCAAAGAATGAATGAAGAGACTTGGCAGCTGGGAGACACAGGATGTGAAATGTGACCAAAAAGAACAAAAAAGTCCACATATTTAAAACATATCCTGCTTTGATTGCATTTTCAGAAACAGCAACACCTTTGCAACTAGTCAAATTCGGGGGGTCGGGAGGAATCCCAACCAAAACTGGAGAGAAGGTACCATCAGATGGCTTACCCAACCTGCAAACAAGCATGCAGTAAGTATGGATACAAACATAGAAAAGGATGGTCCTTCAGCCAAGGAAGGCAGACTGTCCTCTACAGTGATCCGATGCTGAAAGAATGAGTGCATAATAAAAATCCTGTAAGAGAGAGTGGCAAATCAACAAAAGAGAGTGGTGGCAAGAAGCACTGCCAACATAGCCAAATGATGCAATTCCAGTGCATTGCACCTATGCCACGCCACTACCTCCTTCACTCATCAAGAAATGCTGAACACTTGTCAGGGAGAGTCAAGAACAAGGTATTTGGAGAAGCACCAATGTCCAGCTAAACAACTAGCTACAGCTAAAATGCTATGTGGGAGATATGCTGCCAACTGTTTTGGTCCCCGACAGTCCATTAACCAGAAGAGTTAATTATTATCAGGGCCAAATAATATATTTCTATTGAATTAAAAATAAAATGTGGGGACGTTTTCAGAAAGTTTGAATAACCTTTTGCCCCATTGCTGTCTTCCCATCTGAAAAGTGCCAATTCTTCAACTCACTAATATCAGTGGCACATTTCTAGAAGCAAGAACTGGATTCTAAGATCCAGAGCTGTGATTTCTGCATTTGGCCATTTTTACCAGACTACATGTGTGAATTGCACATTCTTGCACTGTGGCTGCAAATACAAAAATATACTAAATTTTTACTGTTGAATCACTGAACATCATTTTGTGCTTTAAATGCTTTCCTTAGATTTTGAAATAAAACAGTTTTCTTCCTTCAACAGTAAGAAGCGATACACAAAAAAAACCTGAGTACTTCTTGGCAAGAATCTTAAAAAAATCACCACATTAATCTTCTTCATGTTCTAGAGTTCAGTTAGAAAGCTAGCTCTGTTACTTATTCTTAACAATGTGTGTCCACAATCAGAGTTTAATTTATCTCCCTCCTAAAAGCTTCCGAAGTGCACAAAAGTTTACTGCTGCCCTTTTCCATTCAAATAGTCCTAAATCTGTGAGATGACAATACCTTGTAGGAGTAACTTTCCAGTCCAAACTTGAAGATGATCGTCTATGTCTAGTATCCATTTTACAACATCAGTAACACAAACTGAAACACCCTGCAACTGTGAGCAAGCTGCCTCTACTTTTCCTCATTCTGTTCCAATGGATACTGTGTAGCTAAATTACATGAATTCGCAAATAAAACAAGCTTATGCTGAAGAAATTCCTAATTCAACTGCTGTTTAACATGCTATACGCAAAAAACCCCAACAGTATGTTGGGGGTTTCTCAGATCTAGATAGGTAAACTGCATTACGTATTAACACCAGAGAATAAGTGTGAGCATGGTAATTAAGGGTAATCATTTCACAGGCCACCATCTGCACAAACCATGCAAGAAAACAGTGTTCTCTGACAAGGCTTTACATGCAAGCTAGAAGAAGCACAGCGTCCTTTTCAATTTTAAGTTATCTGCAGACTATTTGTGATCAAATGAAACATAACAATAAAGTCAACACTAAAGGATGACCTTAAAGAAGTTACTTTCAGCACAGCAGATCTTTCAAATCTAAAGGCAGGCCACAGATGCCTTAGAGCAATAAGGGGGGAAAAATCCTTTGTCTAAAAATAGTCTCTTGTATAAATCTGGTGGAACCCATTAAAACCATTTCCTTCCTTGAAGACAGTTCATTACTGAGCTCTTTGAACTGTATGGATGGTCCCTAAGCAACTAAAACGTCCGAGGGCCAAAAAATATCTTTACATGCATAGGCTATTCTAGCTAATTTGTACCTGCAAACAGACATCAATGGAACCCTCTGAGTTGATAGGATAGGGAAGAAACAAACGAACAAATTAAGTCCCAAAGTCTAAACCAGTATGAACTATTTTTTTAAGAGAGTTTTTTCTCTCTACTTGCTAGTTTTTCTTCCTGGTATCCGTAAGCATGTTTTGGAACAAAATGATAGGTGCTAGGACAAAATCCAGGAACACACTGAAATACTAGACTGTTTCAGATATATTCATGAGGGCCCAAACCCTCAGGAGAGGCATGCAGATCTAATTCACTGCAGGATCTTACCAGAGGTTGGGTGTAATGATATTTCACTTTCCTAAGTATCTAACTTCATACCTGAAAGAATAGGTCTGATATCTCTAACACCAGAATACAGAGAATCTAACTTAAAATTATGAAATTTTAAATATATTATTTTTAAGGCTGGCAAAACTCTTGCCTTCAGCTTAAGTCTTTACTACTATCTGTCAAATACAAAGTTTTCCATATAGTATGAGAAACAAACATGTTCTGTTGCTCACTCCAAGCTCATCTGAAGGGAACTGGAATATTACAAGGTAGCTCTGTCATATCAAAATAAGCAGAAATGCCAGAATGCACAAAAGAAGCTGTTGCACCAAACAAAGTGACAACATTTATACAAAATCACTTTTGAGCAAAAAAACTGCCAGTAAGATAAAATTAATTTCCATGCACCAGGCCCACAGAGCTAATACACTACAAGTTGTCACCTGGCAATATCCTATCAGGGCCTGGAATATAGGAGTGCATGCTGTCCTCTCACAAATCTGTACCATAGGTATCTACATATTATAACAATTTTTATCTTCATGCTGTGCTTGGTGATTCTGGGGTTTGTTTTATTTTGTTTTATTTGGGGTTTTTTTTGTTTCTTCTTGTTGTTTTGGGTTTTTTTGGTTTGGGGGGGAGGGGCTGGGGAGTGAGAGGGTGGAGGGGGTAGGAGTGTCATTTGTTTTCTTTTCCCTGCTTTTTTCAGAACTCTCTTCAGGACGAGATGACCATACTACAAAGTCCCCTCCTTTCCTGTCTTGCAGTAAAAGCACTGATTTAGCTACCAACATTCATCCCCCAGCTATCACAACATGACAACAAACCAGCATGGTTTATTTGGAGCACTGCAGGAATAAAAACATGTGAAGCTAAGGGTTTTTTTCCCACTTTCATGAATATAGAGCTTGAACTGGCAAACAGTCTGGTTACTAGTCCAGAGAAATTACATCAATTTGGAAGGAGTCCTCTGCTGTTGAGATTGGGCAGGAAATAAAACCACAGAAAAGCACAGACTATTAGGGGACTTCCAGCAGCACTGGACACATTACTACAACTTTGTAACACAAAACACTAGCTGTGCCTTTCCTGTTGCAGTGAAACTGATGTGGGACTGTTTTAGAAACCCATTACGACTACCACAAACAAACTCCACAAACAGCATGTTCAAGATGATTGCTACAATCCACAAAATTTCTTAGCACTGAGTCGCAAGCTATGTTTTTATTACGTAGCTATAAGATCTGGATAGAAATCACTAGATTCAAACATCACACCTCCTCAAGTCTTCCAAGTGTCCTTGTCATCCTGTGACACCAAGACAAATCTTTTTTCCCCCTCAAACATCCATTTACCCAGGAGCTCCTTCAGCCCAATTCCCTCTGGCTTAAGTCTCTATTCCAGCCTCCTCTAGCTTCTAACAGATGCTCCTTCCACAACTAACCTAACTTTGACTTGATTACTCTTTTTTCACTTGACCAAAGACATCTCATTCTGATTAGTCCGTCTCAGATCTTCACTCCATCTATATCTTCTCTAACCATCCACTGCACCTTCATAGTACCCTAGCTGATCTTCTTATGCCTGCAAAAACCTCACAAACGATGATAGACAAAAATTTCCTAGGTTTCTAGGACACTGTGGCCACCACCCAGAGCTCCATGGGGATGGGAGCACTGTCCAGCAGTGGCAGCCAGCTCTGCCACCACTGCCCACTGCACCATGTCCGCATCCCACCACACCGTGTCCACAAGAATGCAAGGAATCAAAACTTCCAAGGTCTCTTGCTATCCTGGTCTCCCTCATTTTGCAACCCAAGGCAAAGAGAAGCAGCCTGAAACGAGGCCATGGTAAGGTGTTTGACATTTCAGTTACTCACCTCTTCCATGAGTCACAACACTGCCTGGCACATAAACATAGCCCTAACCATTTAACAGAAATGAATGCTCTTATTCCAAAAAGGAACATACAGCCTTTTCCTGGAAGCTTGTGTTATTTCTTGACATAATTAAACAGCTGTTTAGGAAATGGTTTTCTTTGCAATAAGAGGCAGTAGCAATTCATCAAGACAGGACTCTTTGGAAATGTATGGATTCCAGAGAAGAGAAACCCATAAGAGCCAACAGTCCAGGAAGTATGGGGACTCATGGGAGAATCTCTTCAGACTCTCTCGAAACAGAGAATTGAACTTCGGTGTCTCCAGTGAAAACACCCTAGTCACCACATTACCACCTGGGATCTGAGAGTTTCAAATGAAATTTAATTCATTTTGGAAATGAACACACACAAAAGTTAGAGCCTCATTTCCCCGCTCCTTTGCTAAAAGGGATTTCTTGGCTTTCTGGCTAGAACAATGACTTGATAAGTAGCATTTCTAAATGGACACAACAATTAATAAACATAACTGCATAAGAATGACAAACACTGACAACATTCAAGATCACAGTGCCATTAAACAGCCTTTCAAATCTGTGATGGTGGGGGAAGAAAGCCTCTTTTGCTATCCTTGTGATGAAACAGGTGATCTAAGAGCAAAGGGAAAATGGATTACTGAAAGTGGCTCTGAAGCTCACTTCAGAGACCTCATGCCCAATTCCACATTTGATTAAGCTGACTCTTTTACAGCGCTAAAACATATGCTGGTAAGTATAAATACTGGTAAGTATATGACTATTTTGACTAAAACATGCATAAACCAAGAAAGGAATCAGAAACTGCCTCCCCCCAATATTAAAAAATAAATTGTAATTAAATATAACAGGTTCCACCTCTACATACAAACTGCCTGTGAGCACAGTTGGTTCTACACTTACAAACAGCAGTTGAATAGCTTGTTTCCCAAAATCTCCATTCTGCCCATTTAAACTCACTACCTTACCTCACAGTGGACATTACTGACCCTACTAATGCAGGGTTGCTCAGCTAACTATTGTTTCTTTGGATTTCTTATTTAAATGCAATTTCATAATATCTATAAACATGCTTACACTTGGCTTCTTTCTCTGTGAATTCTATGTGCTGGAGTTCAGGAGGCCCAGATCTCTGTAATTCCTGCCCCCCTCTTCCATACTCTGAAACCAACTGACATAGGTCCAGTTTTCCTGTCCTTTTAGAAAGAAAGCTGCCTCTTCAGGTGCAGTATGAATCAAGGGCAAGAGACCAATAAATTGTAATCTACATCAAAACTCGTTCTGTTTGTTCAAATCAAGTAACCCACATTATTAAGAGCTTAATATGGAGAATGATTCTAAAGTAGCACCACTTAGCCAAGGGGCTTCTCAGCACAAATCGAAGGTTTAATCTTTCTGTATTCAAGACAAGAAATACTTGGCACTGGATGGCCAATTTAGTGGCTAGAGATACAGAGATTTTTCTTTTAACAGTTCTGCAGAGTAGCTCTCTATTCACAAAACCAGAGGTAATCCAAAGGAACAGAATGTCTCTAATAAATTTTGCTCTTTTATAGTTAGCAATAGAGGTGAGAAGGACTTCTGTAAATAATTGGATGCTGCAGGCTGGGGCAGTGGTTGACACAAATGGGCGACCTGCAGGGGAAAAATAAAGCTCATGAGAAAATGGACTGATGGTCCTCTCAAGAGAAGAAAGTTATCTGCACTAGATGCTACCTCCAAATGCCTCGGCAGCATACCATCTTACTCAGAATTAAAAATGTGTTTCTGGACAACACTTCCTCCTCACACAAAAGGAAAGGTGACTCAAGCTTCACAAGCTAATAGCACCAGTGTTTTGGGGGAGTCGTGGGAGCTCCTACAGAATGAGATCATCTTACTTCATGGCCTGTGAAAACAGCCCACAGAAAATGCTCTCAGAGAAGCAAGAGGACAGTGAGCTGTTGCTACCCTGCAACACCAGTGACTAACTGGACTAGAAAGGCATCTCTTAAAGTGTGCCAGTACTACACAAGAAATCATCAGGTGGCAGTCATTACTGTCAGCTTGTGCTCTCAACCACAAAATAATGCACTTCAAACACACACAGAGTGTTCCACAATGTTCTGTACATTTATCCCTGCATTGGTAAAGGTGACTGTTGATTTTCTCAAGCTATAATCCTGCTACCATTGACTTATTTTGAAGATCATAAAATACCAGGTTTTGGTTACCATGACAACATTTCCCCAAAAGAGTTAAACTCTACTACACCATAAAACACTTCACACGCTATTTCGTAGCAACCACACAGGTAAATACAGCGTTTGCTGAAGGCAATTATAGAAAAGTTATACGTACATTAAAGATAATTCTACAAATTTTCCCTTTGGGCTACACTGAAAAAACCTGTAACCAAGACAAATGAATATTTAAAAAAAAATAAGAGGAGTGACCAACAGGCAGACAGAAAATGCAGGCAGAGAAGGATCTTTCCATCCAGAGATGGAAAGTAAAGTACCCTGAGATTTGTCAGCTGTGCATGTGGTGCAAGAAGAAAACTTAACTGAAAGCAGTTTCTTTTCCATCTCTGGTTTCGTCTCATGCCACTACATACACTTTCAACAAATCCTGGACTTGAATTTTCCTGGACTTGAATTTTCTAGTAACAACACCTTTGAGGAAGCTGACAGACAGTCCAAAATAACAACACAACAGACACTCGAATAGTTTGTCTGCCTTGTACAATGAAGAATTTAATTTAAAAAAAACCAAACCAACCAGACAACAAACAACTCCCCTAATTCTGCTTTTTTTGTTTTTAAGCACACAACATTTCAGAAATCACTAGGACCTAGAAACAATGGACCTTTTAACTTCTACAGTCTCTCAGTGCCATTACACAAAACTCAGGGCTAATTCACAGAACATTATTAAAGTTATTGAAAATATGCACTTTCTATGGTTCCCTACTTCAGAAATGCCTATGCTCTATAATCCAACTGGATCTAGGAACCTCTGGAGCTAGATGATGCACAGCAATCTGTCTGAAACTACAAACTCCTTGAGAAGCTGAAGAATTCACACCAAGAACAGGAAACAGTTCTGTGAGTCAGGTGCTTCAGTGCTCATTACAGCAAATAAGGCATGACCTTCACCTCATGATGGAGGAGGGGGATTAGCAGAACAGTCACATTAAACTTACAGAGGACAGACTTTTGACTGTTCAGAAGGCTGGTTGATAAAGTCCCATGGGAGACAGTCCTTAAGGTCAAGGGAGCCCATGAGGGATGAGCACTCTTCAAAAAGGAAATCCTAGCAGCTCAGGAGAAAGCCATCCCCATGTTCCATAAAAGGAGCCAGTGGGGGAAAAAACCAGCTTGGTTGAGCAGGGAAATCTTGAGGGACATCAAAAAGAAGAGGAGTGTCTATGAGCTTTGGAAGAAGGGACAGGCACCTTGGGTGGACTACAGGGAAGACATGAGATTGTGCAGAGAAAAAATGAGGAGGGCTAAGTCCCAACTAGAGCTCAGATTGGCCAAGTCTATAAAAGATAACAAAAAATCTTTCTATAAACACATTAACAATAAAAGGAGGACCAGGGAGAATATTCAATCCCTATAGGATGCAAACTGAACAACTGTGACAGGGGATGAGGAAAAGGCTGAGGTATTTAATGCCTTCTTTGCCTCAGTCTTTAATAGTAAGGGAAGTTGTTCCCTATGTGTACAAACCCACGAGTTAGAGGAGCAGAACAAAGCTCCCACGATTCTAGAGGAGATGGTTAGAGACTTGCTTACCCAGCTAGACACCCACAAGTCTATAGGGCCAGATGGGATCCACTCAAGAGCATTGAGGGAGCCGGCAGATGTGCTGGCCAAACCCCTTACCATCGTCTTCCAGCAGTCCTGGCTGATTGGGGAAGTTCCACTGGACTGGAGGGTGGCTGATGTTATTCTTACTTACAAGAAGGGTTGGAGGGAGGATCCAGGAAACTACAGGCCTGTCAGTCCGACCTCAGTGCTGGGAAAAGCCATGGAACAGGTGATCTTGAGTGCTATCATGAAGCACATGCAAGAGAACCAGGTGATCAGGCCCAGTCAACATGGGTTCACAAAAAGCAGGTCTTGCCAAACTAACCTGATCGCCTTCTATGACAAAGTGACTCGGCTGCTGGACAAGGGAAAGGCTGTGGATGTATCTTCTTGGACTTCAGCAAAGCCTTTGACACAGTTTCTCACAGCATCTTGCTAGGAAACTGTCAGCCTCTGGCCTGGACAGGCGCACACTCTCCTGGGTGGAAAACTGGTTGGATGGCCGGGCCCAGAGAGTGGTGGGAAATGGAGTTAACTCCAGCTGGAGGCCAGTGACAAGTGGGGTTCCTCAAGGCTCAGTGCCGGGTCCAGCCCTGTTCAATGTCTTTATCAATGACCTGGATGAAGGCATCGAGTGCACCCTTAGCAAGTTTGCAGACGACATTAAGCTGGGTGGAAGTGTCGAACTGCTGGAGGGTAGGGAGGCTCTGCAAAGGGATCTGAACAGGCTGGACCACTGGGCTGAGACCAATGGCATGAGGTTTAACAAGGCCAAGTGCCGGCTACTGCACCTGGGGCACAACAACCCTGTTCAGAGCTACAGACTAGGAGAAGAGTGGCTAGAAAGCTGCCTGGAGAAGGACCTGGGGGTGTTGATTGACAGCGACTGAACATGAGCCAGCAGTGGCCCAGGTGGCCAAGAAGGCCAATGGCATCTTGGCTTGTATCAGAAACAGCGTGACCAGCAAGTCCAGGGAGGTTATTCTCCCTCTGTACTCAGCACTGGTGAGACCGCACCTCGAATACTGTGTTCGGTTCTGGGGCCCTCACTACAAGAAGGATGTTGAGGCTCTGGAGCGAGTCCAGAGAAGAGCAACAAAGCTGGTGAGGGGGCTGGAGAGCAGGTCTTAAGAGGAGCAGCCGAGGGAACTGGGGTTGTTTTGCCTTGAGAAGCTAAGGCTGAGGGGAGACCTTATTGCTCTCTACAACTACCTGAAAGAAGGTTGTAGAATGGAGGGATCTGGCCTCTTCACACAAGTGACAGGGGACAGGACAATGGGGAATGGCCTCAAGCTCTGCCAGGGGAGGTTCAAGCTAGACATCAGAAAAATTTTTTTCACAGAAAGGGTCATTGGGCACTGGCACAGCCTGCTCAGGGAGGTGGTTGAGTCCCCTTCCCTGGAGGTATTTAAGAGATGGGTGGATGAGGTGCTGAGGGGCAGGGTTTAGTGTTTGATGGGAATGGTTGGACTCAATGATCCTGTGGGTCTTTTCCAACCTAGTGATTCTGTGGTATCCATGTGATACACATCCAGGGAGCAGAGATTGTCCTCAAGCCTGTAAAAGAAATGTCTACAAGATATTTTTCGTAGCTTTGTCTCTGTCTTGGACTATGCACAGAGCAGGTGTGATGTCTAGTTTCACAACCTAAACCTCCTCAATTACTCTGCTGTCTAAAGTACTACTTAAAGTATGATAGATGACTAGATTATTCCTCACTTGAAGGAGAGGAATGGCAAACCATGTGCCCATTTTCTGTATCACACTGTAGCGATCACTATGGATTCTCAGCTGTAGAATTCAAACCTATCTCCTACATCCCAAGAGCATGCACTGTTTCTCAGGTATGTGGCACAACTTCTCAACTTGAATTGTGACTTTCAGCTGGGCACTCAGTTTCACTTGACGTACCCGTGCTCTGCATTCAGTGCCATCATGCAGGATTAGAAACTGTCAAAAGTTCCACATCAAGATCCTCAGAAGATAAAACCTCAGGGTTTCATTTTGTGCATAGTAAATGAAAGAAAGCAGAAAACAGATGCTACTAACACCCAGTTTACCTAAAACAGATCGGTATTTTGAGCACTGAAAGCAAATGTTCTGAAATAACATTTTACTGGAGGACTTAGAGGGGCACACGGGTTTTGAGATGCTTGTTGACTCTCAGTGCCAAAATGGTTGAGGCATATTATTCTCTTGGAAGCTTCCAATCCTCTTCTTTTCCTATATAAACTAAGGGGAGATAGTGGGGAAGATGTATGTTATATTTAATGATACCTATCACCCAGAACAGTTTAAGAAGTTCAGAATGTTGCGTGAATCAATACAAAGTAGGTGTAATCTGCAAGGCTGCTCTGTTTCCTTTGCCAAGTGGTTTACAAGCTTCTGAGGAAAGTTCTGTAACATCTTTCTTGTCTAACATCGCTTAAGAGCATAACTACAGTCATTGTTTAAGTTTACCTGCACCATTTGAAGGAGAAATGAAAAGGTCAGACATGGAGCAGCAAATCTTTGCAAAAGTCCTTTTAGTCTATTCATCTAAAAAGTCTGACCTTAGTGCAAAAGAAGCACTTCTCTACTAGGATTTCTCTTTATGGTAAGAGTTATTCACACCAGCACCTCTTAGAGAACAGCTCACCTAAATCAAAAAGTGACTGCATTGTAACATAGTTAAACACTTTTTGGCCTGCCCCAATTTTTTTCTATCAGCTTTTCAGCTACAGAGGAGGTTCAAGAGGACTCTGATGTCTTAGATGGCCTATTGAATTCAGAAATTGACATTTATCACTCTAAGTTACAGAGTTGTGAGATTTATTTTCCAAGTTTACTTTACATATGGTATATACCACACCCTACAGAACATAATAGCAGCCACTTAAACAGCAGAACACTTTAAAGAAGTACAAGAAGTACAGTGTTTTTTTTCTTGAATGTGATACTGCATTAAAGAGGAAAAAAAACCCATGTTTTAAATCACAGCAATGCATACGGTTGCATTTCTCCAGGACCCATGGACATGATGCAACTCTCTCAGTACCTAGATTTTTCAATGCTTGTCTTAGCACTCTAATTTCTCAGATTTGTATTTGGCAGCTGTATCCTTTCCCTATTCCCCTAGATTTAAAAAAAAAAAAAATCATAAAAGCTACGTGCTTGATATATTGGGGCACATCCTTCTCCTCAATATCTTGGAAACTCAACACAGACTTAACTTTGGAACTCAACACAGGCTAACATTGATAATAGATACTGTTCCATCACATTTCTTCTTATTTCTGAGCTTTGCTTCTAATAATTATTTTGCTATAGAAAAGCCTGAAAACTGTCAAAACCTGTTCCTAGTGTGACTGACATTCAAAAGAGGTTCATAAGCAGATTTTTCTCTTTAACAAAGAACATAGCATAGGAAGAACCAAACCATTATAGCAGGTGTTCTTGTTTCAAGAAGAAAAATAAGATACAGTAATCAACAGAAGACTGCACGGGGAGAAGGAGGGTTTCCCACTTGACTACGTGTTAGCAACAAGAGCCTTAACTTGTTTGTTCTTGTAGTCTTAAGTTTAGCTAACGTTTAAGTATCAAGATGTTCAAGAGGAACACATCTAGGCATGCACTTTTGGTTAAGATTTGTATTTAGCTATAATTAAAAGATGTATTTGTAAATATAAATAAGGCAAAAATTTAATGTTTTCAAATCTTCAAGGAAGTGTTCAAGAAGCTGTTTACTTCCTGCTAAACAACTGGTACTGTTGCACTTCCAACACCAGAAACAGTTGAGCAAGCGGCCAAATAGTCATTATACATCGAGCGTCATCTCACGCTCAATGTTATACTTCAGTGCTGTAAGCTAAATGCTTTGTATCTTCATACAATGCTGGTGTAGAGGTTTGGATATTAATACTGTTTGCTCTCATGTAGTGTTTGGTTTTATTAAGGTTGGAATGCAGGCAAGGAATGCCTGTGTTTTAGATGAGCATGTCTGCCCGAGTACCTTAGTAACATAGCATATGGCTGAGCACCAGAAACTGTGGTTCCTCTTCCAAATTAGAGCACAGATGTATCTTGTAATAGTTAACAAGTCCACTCATAGTAGTTAACAAGTTATCTTTGTCAGCTAACCTATAGATATTGGTTATTAAGCTTTTGAGATGCAAAAAGAAACACAAATGCTAGAGTTGTTACCTACTTACTCATAACTAGTGTAAGAAGCTTGTGACCAATGCATCTGAATGCTCTGAACAATTCAGAACTCTTCATTATAGAAAGCAGAAGAAAAGGAAAATAAGAAAAGGTCTTTGTCACGCTGACCCTAATGAGCAGAGATGAGAAGAACTTAAAAGTGAAGGTCTAGGTAAGCCATATATTTTAAGTGACATGGGATTATTTTTTGTTTTTTGTTTGAACTGCATTGGGTTGAAATCATTTCAAGTTGATTTCTTCAAACACCACTTTACTATTATAGTATGGATGATTTTTAAGACCTTGTATAAAGAGAGGACCAAATATAAATAATGCAATATTTGATTGTGTAAACAACAAAAGAACAGTTTAGAAGAGAAAATGAAGACAAGTGAAGTAGCATGGTTTAAGAAGGTTGAATAGTTACATTCTTTATTACTATAAAATAGTGTTAACAGCCATTTGATTCATATATTTGTTTTGTCCCCCAAATTCAGTTAGAAGAGATTTCAATAAAGCTGGTGAAAGCAACCAAGCTTTACTAGGCGCTTTTCCTGTTGCAAAACAACTAATATATTTCTTAATCTTTGAACTTATGTGGAAATAAATATTGTTATCAATGTACAATTGGAGGACCTTATTTCCATAGTTCTCCACTCCTTATAGCCCATCATGTATCAAGTACTATATTGCCTTTATGACAGTTCTGTAATAGTCTCACCTTGCTTTGCTTACACAAATACTCACACATGATAGTAACGTGTAGGAAATAATGTCAGGAATGACAAAGAATGAAGGTTGTAGCTTAGTTCAAAAATTATGTAAAAGATTTCACAGATCTCATTTCTTGTAAGAATAGAAGCATTTCTACTATATCGTTGAAACAGTTGTGAAATACAAAGAAGCATCACTTCCCATACATGCTCAGGACTCTCAAATTGTAAAAAAGAACCCAAACTATCCAAACTGATATTACAGTGCCAATTATGAAGTACAAAACCATCTGAAATATGTGCACTTTTAATAATCACGAAGTTAACAAATGTATTTGATTATATAAGCACATGTAATAAGAACAATTCCTAAGAACGGAAAGAGCATTACCACTTAAAAATATATTTTTTAAAATCTCAACATGAATAAGTGTGGAGGAAGTTCTATTTTGCTGTCCTCTGCTTTAAAAAAAAAAAATCATAAGTTGTCTTTAATATACAACTTTTTTACTTCAGTCCTGCTCAGACTTTGTCCCTATCATTGATTATGCAGGTTCTGCTTCTGAATGAGTAAAATAGTCAGTGGAAGCACAAACAATTCTGTCAGATTTCAGCATTAGAACAATCAAACTGATTATGAGTTGTTCCATGCTTGATTTTTTCCCCTCCGTAACCTGTCTCACTTATGTTATTGTCAGATGATTTCTAGATGTTTTACGTTATAGAAGAAGATTATATAGTCTTTTAAATTCTTAATTATATTCTAATAAAATACAGGGATCTATTTAAGCCCACGGAATTACTTTGTGACATGATATCCCTCTTTATCAGTACAAGAGAAAAGTAACCAAAGGTGCAGCTGGGATTACGGTGCCCTTTGTTTCGATAACGGGCTTTGGAACAGGGCAACACAGCAGAATTTAGAAAACTTCCCGCGAAGGAAGTGAAAATCGACTCATGTTAAAAAGCAGAAGTTAATAAATAAGGAGCGATCATCTCTTAGCAGGTGAACTGAGATGAACTGAGCAGCTGGCGGCGGCCACTGAGAGGGGGACCCGCGCCTCGCGGGTGCGGAGAGAGGTGACCCCGCAGAGCCGCCGCCCGTCCCCGCGCCCCCGACCCTGCAGCCGCCCAGGGGCGTGCGAACCGCCGCGGTTCCCAGCCGCGCGTCTCCGCCTCGCAGCGACAGCTCATTTTAACCAGATCCCGGGGGAAGGAATAACGAAAACCCCGCAGCGAGCACGGGCTCTTTACTGCCGAGGGTTAAGCAGGGGGGGATGTTTATCGCCGTGCGCGGACGCCTCTCCCGGGCGCTCAGCTGGAAGCGGCCCCCGCACGGGGCACCCGGGGCTGCGGGAGGGAGCGGGGCGGCCGGGGCTCGTCCGGGGGGCTCCAGTGCCAGCGGGGAGCGGGGCAGCCGCGCCTCGCAGCCCGCCCGGCGGAGCATCCCCCGGGGCCGCCCAGGATTACCTCGACGGCGGCGCTGCCGGTCTGGGTCTCCGCCTCGACGCCGCGGCAGCGGGGCGCCCCGGGGCGGGCGGAGGGGAGGGAGTCGGCCGCGTCCGTCCTGATGAAGAGGCCGCGCAGGGTGGCGGCGCCCTGCGAGACGGCGGCGGTCTGGTGGGGGGAGTTGGACTCGTCCGAGCCCCGGCAGTAAATCACGCCGCTCTGCGAGACGTGGATGCTGGGGGCGCAGCCCATCCCGTCCCTGCCCCGGCCCGCTCCGCTCCCACCTGCGGCCGCCCCTGCGCCGCCGGCACCGCCCCGGCCCCGGCCGCTCCCGCCCCGGCGGCGCCTCCCGGCACCCCCGCACGGGCTCTGCGCCGCCTCCGCCGACCCCAGACCCAGCCAGACCCTTCCCCGCCTCGGCAGCGTGTTACGAAGCGCCCGCGGCCGCAGGGTCTTTCGGCTGTGGGGGGAGAAGGAGGAGGGGAAGGAGCGAGCATCGTCAGCGGTGGTACAGCCCTCCCCGGACCCTGGCAGAGGGTCTCTGCTTTCAAGCCTTCCGTACATACAACGTGACGCCGTCCCCAGCTGTGCCAAATACTCTTCCTCCCCTCTTCCTCCCTCTATTCCTCCCTCTATTCCTCCCTCTATTCCTCCCTCTATTGCTCCCTCTATTCCTCCCTCTATTCCCCCCTCCACTCCCTGTCTACACCCCTTCTATTTGCTCTCTACTCCTCCTCTTCTTTTTCTTTAAGTAGTTAAACATACTCATTTTGACAGTCAAAGCACACCTAGCCATGGGTGACCTAACCTCAGTTGTTTGCAGGGAGCAGTTGCACCCATGGCAAGTTTGGGAAAAAGACCAGGATTGTTCCACAGTTTTTTACACTGTTTTTCATTTAAGCCAATATGCAAAGACACAAACTGCTATTTTAGCCTGTATGTCTGATAGCTGCCAATCCCTGCTTCCAGTCTCTGGGGAGATAATCAAGCAGCATGTTTAATGCTACAGAGGTTTACACACTTCCTTAGCTTTCCACAGTGAATACTTTCATTGACCACAGTGAAACTACCTACGAGGTGTAAAGCTAAACATGTGGTTTTTAAATCTTTGCAAGTTTTAGTTTAAATATCTCTGTTTTCACTAACACATTATAAATCCTTCAAGAACTGGAAATGTCATCCAAGTAGTATGCTGCCTGCCTAATGAAGCATTTATGTGACGCCCAGTTACCACTGGACACTTGTGTATATACCTTTTCTTCTCCTTGGAGTGTTACCTGATGTTTGATTGCTGTTTCTCCACCTAGTTTTTAGTAAATAATTGAAAAATATTAGAAATGTGAAGCATAACCGGTGCAAGGATTGTGATGCTGAATGACAAAGTGCTCTGAACATATTAGTTTGGCTCCTAATACTGCTGAAGCACTTTCATGGATTAGAGACCAATTTATTCAGAAGTGATGCTTCACAGATAAAACACCTCAGTTTAGAGAGACTTTGAGCCTTTAGCATCTGCTGATCCGTGGGTCATTGTAAGCATGGCAGTATGGACATTCAATTAGATATCAAAAACTGGACTGAGATCACCAACCTGTTTGACAAACTATGGTTTCCAGGTTACAAGAGAGAGCCTGTGTTGGCGAAATGTCCGTAGATATTTTTTTTCCCTACTAGTTGTCAATGTTCACAAACCAAGTTGTGTCACATAGCCTGCATATCCTTCATGTTTGTGTGATGCCATGCTACTCTGCTGATGGCTGGTTTTGAGAACCACCTGGAAGACAGGCTCAGTATGAGCAAAATGAAGCAGACTATGCTTCATTATCCAACTATGCAGCCTATGTTGCTGCTTAGGCTGCAGTTCTGGAAGAGATCTTGAGTGTCCCAGAGCGTAACAAACTTAGTTGCAGATGAATATGTCCTAAAACTGCATTTAACAACAAAAGAGCAACAGCCATATGTATTCCTTGCAATATTTTCAAGTCCCTTTTCATTTCTTTTAATATTTGGGAAACTAAAATCGGGAATTTGAGTTACCTGGCCTAGACCATACCTGAGATTTGCAGCAGAGCCAGGAGCTCAGGAATGCCCCCCAGAACCCATACATCGGGGTAAATGATGTTGCTCGAAAAGACTTTTAAGAGTTGTTGACTATCTAGTTTAAGACTTGGTTCATAGGGACTTACCCGCTGCAAGTATCAACAGCATCTAGAGTTCTAAGAGAGGATGAGAACATAAATATTGTTTTGTCTTTGCAGACAGAGCTCGGTGAAGATGTCATGTCACACCCCAAACTGTGTTGCTATCTATTCACAGTCCATTTTTTCTGAATTCATATCAGTGATAAGTTATTTCATCAGTTAACCAGTACCTAGGTTTCCTTAGTATCCCAGTACTCTGATTTTTGCCCTGTTCCTACTGAATTCTGTGACAACTCTGCTACAGATCTCAGACAGCACTGCAGGCACCTGCCTGTTCTCCATTCACATGGACTTCCCCTGCTTAGGTGTAACATTTGAGTTGATAGCAGAGTATAAGTTGTAGGAATAAGAAGTCACAGCTCTGGAGAAGCTTTGCTAAATGCAACTCTCAAGAAGCTTTCCCTGTGCTGTGGATTTTGGTGTAACAGGGAAGGATTACCACTGAAGAGGATGAGCCTGCCTCTTCAAAGTGTCAGGGTGCTTGAGAAAAGTGAAGGCTGCATAATGGGGAACTATGTCAACAGCTGAAAAGGAACAGAAAAGGCAGGAGAGTAACCTAATGCTTTGTCTGACAGCAGAAGTAGAGAATCACAGGATGGTTGAGGTTGGAATGGTCATCTGGTCCAAATATCCTGCTGAAGCAGAGCCACCTAGAGCTGGTTGCTCAGGATGGGCATATCTGGATGTTTTCTTAACATCTCCAAGGATGGAAATTCCACAGCCTTCCTGGGCAACTATTCCAGTGCTCACTCACCCTTATAGTTCCCTCCTGATGTTCAGAGGGTACCTTCCATGTTTCACTTTGCACACATTGCCTCTGGATTTGTCACTCACTGGACACGACTGAAAAGAGCCTGGCTCCTTCCTCTTTGCATTCTCCCTTTAGATGTTTATATACATTCATGAGATCCCCCTGATCTTTCTCTTCTCCAAGCTGAAGAGTCCCAGCTTTCTCAGGCTCCCCTCTGACGTGTGGTGCCCAGAAGGAACTTAGAGAAATGGAACAAACAAGGGATGATTAGCATGAGCAGAGGATGGAGTGGGGCAGAGTGGATCTGTGTTGAGCAGAAGGATCGCTGTCTTCTGCTAAAATGGGAAGTGAAGAAGTGGAAAGTTAGAGATTCCATTTCATAACGTTGGTACTCTCTCTGCATCTTGTCTATGAGAAGACAACCATGAATTTACTGGATGGGGGCGAAGAAGGAATATTTAACACACACACACACATGCACACTCGCACCACCTTTTATGCCACACCCAAGTCATGCTCCTGCAGTCACTTCTGCAGTTTGCCCTGACTGAAGCTCACTAAAGTAGAAGGCTTTTCTGTGAGTAACATGTACTAATTCAACCAGAGACTTACAGGATGGACAGTTAATTTACTGAGGCAGAATGTCCTCAGAAATGCATATTTTGGATGGCTCTAGAGTTAAGCCACTGCATCTGACAACGGGAAGCTGTCCACATGCACTACTTCTTCTAGTACCAAAGAGCCTTTACTGGCTTTAGTTGCAACTGTGTAAGCCCTAACAAATTTTATGCTTCGAGGAAAACAATTTCTTACACATGACTAATTTCACCTTGATGAATCTAAGCATATGAGTGATTCTGGAAGCCATCAATGGAAACCCGAAGTGTCTTGCCTTTTTTTTTTCCAGTAAAAAAAAGAGGATATACATTCTCTATGGTGTTTACACCCGCAAATCCCCCTACAATGAGGAAAATATACTCCTCCAAACTTTATATCCCTTCCAAAGCCAGTCATATGCTTCACTCTGACCTCAATATTAGAACCCTATGCTATGAGTACATTGGTAAGTTTATGTTGGCATTATTGGAAGTAACATCTGTAAATCCCAGTTCATTGCAGTAAGGATACAGTACTTCAGAGGTCACATTTTACGGAGACTTAAAAATCTGGTACTTGACAACCAGCTGCTAAAGACAGTTACCTCTATTCATGGTTCATTTACTGTAAAACCAGTTTTAAAATGTATAAATAAGCCTGTATAAAAAAAAAAATTACTAGGCTCTTACGAGGCTCAAGAGTTGCTCAGTTCTTTCATATTGATCCAACAGATTTCTAAACTACAGTAAAAACTAACATAATGCATTCGCATATTAGAGCAAAGTAAATACCTAGAAATTATTTAAATTATCCAGACTGCATGCTGTATCTTTAACTTAAAATAGATATGAGGAAAATAATAATCATGGTTCCTGGGATAGAATTTTTCTCTGTATACCTCTCTGTTGTTAAAAAACCCCACCTCTAGAGGAATTTTGTAATCCACAATAGGTTATCAAATGCTAACCTTGTGCTTTTACTCATCAACAACAGAAAAAATGACAGTGCTTGGAGAACAGAAGGTTGTTAAATACAAAAAGTGAAGGTTGTTTCTTTTGCCTGAGAAACAGCAGAGTGTATTTTTGAGCCCACAAATCTGATGGCTCTCTCACCAATGTAATAAGGAGTAACTTAATTGAAAGCAATGACCTTTCTCCAATTCAACCAAAAAGAAAAATTGAGTCCATTTTTTCCCTGCCCAAAGCTATTTTCATACCATAACTTTAAAAAATTATTTGTTACAGCAAAACCATGATTTAATTTACCATTGGCTTGTTATACTGAGTCTACGTACTAAATCTTCTGAGTGCTATGTATAACCATCTCCCAATAGCACCACCCTACAGTAAGATATCCTCAAGAGGTATTGTTTAGACAGTGGGTTTGCTGGTATTGATTGCTAATCACACTGTAAAACCTGACTTTGGTGTTCTTTAACAGTCAGATTCTGACTGCCTCAGACAATATCAGTGATCTCAGTTTTTCCTGGAAGTTCATAAAACACTTTGAACTATAGATACTTTGCAAGTGGGTAAACGGAGTTACAGAGAAGCCCATTGCCAAGCGCACTCAGATGAGCTGAGCTGAAGAGGGAACTCAGTCTAGTTCCCTTTCTGCTAGCAGTCTATGCCACTGGAAATGCCATGAGGCACAAATTGTGCTGAGAGTGCATTGAGGAGCAAGGAGGACCTTTCTCCACTCTCTACCTTCTACACACCTTTACATGCAAGCAAGGAAGATGTGCGGTTCCTGCTCTCTTCTGTTCACAGCTGTTTCTCTCTTCCCAGGGACAGGCGAAGATGCAGTCCTGGGCTTTTGCTCCTCACTGCTGATAGGTCATGATCTGCCTCAGGGATGTAGATTTCCTCCTGGGGACAGACACCTGTAGTCGTGTTCCCTAGACTGGGCCAACTTAGAATCATAGAATCATAGAATCACTAGGTTGGAAAGGATCCACTGGATCATCGAGTCCAACCATTCCTATCAAACACTAAACCATGCCCCTCAGCACCTCGTCCATCTGTGTTTTAAACATCTCCAGGGAAGGTGGCTCAACCACCTCCCTGGGCAGCCTGTTCCAGTGCCCAATGACCCTTTCTATGAAATATTTTTTCCTGATGTCCAGCTTGAACCTCCCCTGGTGGAGCTTGAGGCCATTCCTTCTTGTCCTGTCCCCTGTCACTTGGGAGAAGAGGCCAGCACCCTCCTCTCCACAACCTCCTTTCAGGTAGTTGTAGAGAGCAATGAGGTCTCCCCTCAGTCTTCTTTTCTCCAGGCTAAACAACCCCAGCTCTCTCAGCCGCTCCTCATAAGGCCTGTTCTCCAGCCCCTTCACCAGCTTCATTGCTCTTCTCTGGACTCGCTCCAGAGCCTCAACATCCTTCTTGTGGTGAGGGGCCCAGAACTGAACACAGGATTTGAGGTGCAGTCTCACCAGTGCCGAGTACAAAGGGAGAATAACCTCCCTGGACCTGCTGGTCACACTGTTTCTGATACAAGCCAAGATGCCATTGGCCTTCTTGGCCACCTGGGCCACTGCTGGCTCATGTTCAGTCACTGTCAACCAACACCCCCAGGTCCTTCTCCTCCAGGCAGCTTTCCAGCCACTCTTCCCCGTGTCTGTAGCCCTGCACAGGGTTGTTGTGCCCCAAGTGCAGTAGCCGGCATTTGGCCTTGTTAAACCTCATGCCATTGATCAATGATGAAACTTGGCATTGTCCTTCCTTTCAGCATATTCTTGAGAGGTACAGCAGTCCTTTATTACACTGCTTTGAAGAGCAAGTGTAGCATAGAAATATACAGAAAAGACAGGCTGCAGCCACCAGCAATAACATTATATTTTAACATTATTCCCCTTGAGGACCTCAACTTTTTGCATGACACTGGCCAGATATTTCCAGTTCTAAGCAAGATTTCCAGGACTACAGTGACTACATCAGATTTAAAAGACTGAGACATCTGCTCACCACCAAACCCTTTGATTTGCCTTTGAGCATGACTGAATCAAGTACTTCACAGAAAACAAAGTGAAGAAAAGCAACTATGGTTCTCCTACCAGCACTGAGACGTCCCCCAGGACACTTCAGTGGTTGTATCCTCACAAGAGGCTTGTTCTTTGCTCCTTATTACTTTAGTAACTTCACTCTTCTCCATTGATTCTCTGTTCTGTGGGAATATTTGAACACTTGCACAGCAAATTGCTCTCCAGTGGTCATTGCATTGGCCGTGCACAGCGGGCACAGGTGAACACAGTTCCTAGGGAGCTGAGCCAATCAAGCCGGGTCAGGTTTTGGGGGAGCATCAGCAGTTGGTCACATCTCCTCCAACCCCAGGTGTGCCTCCTGGATGGGAAGATCCCCTGGACAGTGTCAGCACCTGAAGCTGCTGTGCCCTGGCTCTGGGCGCATCAGAGCAGTGCGGGATTACCTTGGGATCGCCCTGCTGCCTCCTGACCCACCAAATTTGCCTTATCTTGCTCCTGAGACCATATGCTGCCCAGGTGAGCAGGGCAGGCTGGCATCTCCCTTGAGCTCCTCCGCTGGGCTGCAAGCGCTCCAGGAAAGGGAGCTGCTTCTCTGGGGCTCCACTGGGGAAGGGGAGTGAACCAGCTTCTTCAAGTTGTCCAGGCCTCTCTTGCTGTCTCTGCCCCATAGAGATAACATTTTCGCCCTAATCGGGATCATTTTGCTTGGGGAAAGCAAGGTGAACCAAGTGTTCTGAGCCTGGCTTGGTTCAGGATGCTAATAGTTATGCAGTCTTTGGAGAAAGGAGCCCTTTACATCCCCTAGAGAGGGTAAATCCACCCATGGAGCAGGTTGCTGGTGCTTTTCAGGATCCTTGGCTAAATTCCATCCTCACAGATGAGGAGAGGGGAGACAAACTGGAGCTGAGACTGCAGCATGGCTCTGATGTGGAGGAAATCTCAGCCGACAGAGGTGGGATCAGGCACACTATTCAAACAGCCTGCTTTCATCTTGGGGGTATTCTAGTCTGTAGCAAGTACCAGGTAGATGGAATGCATCATCTTGGGAATGACATCTTTGGGCTTGACTGGACATGATTTCCTCTCTTTGTTTCTCTTTCCTTCGTGCTTTAAGAACATGTTAGTGCTGTTTTCCCTTTCAGAGTATTGATACTTCTTGGGAGTTCATTGATATTGCCAGTACTGTCATTGTTCTGTAGCAGTACCCAAGGCCTCAGCGAGGGAGCTACACGAGATACTCAGCAAATGCAGGTAATCAGTCTCCACCCAAAAAAGTCAAAGGCTTGCACACAAGACAGTGGAGAGCACATGGATGTCACAAAAGTAGAGCAACATTAAAGATCACTGGGAGCCGTGAGAAAAGTAGTGGTCAAGTCACAGCAGTTGCTTAGCCAAAACCCCACAAAACCACAGACCACAGCACAAAATAAACCCAAAACACTGAACACGTGCAGAAAAGAAGTTCTAGAGAGGAGAAATAGAATGAGTGTGGGTCAGCAAGTTATGTCAAATTTAGGCCAGAGACTGTGAAGAGCTGCCCTACTTCTAGGGGAGAAAGCAAATAGTCAGCAAACACAATTCTCCCTGAGGTCCCCAGGAACCCTAGACAGTGCACATATTGAAATGTCCTCAACAACAGGTCAGAACACCACCCCCTCCTTTTGTGGCCATACATCTGCAAGGGCTGTTGTCTGGCAACTCATGTCCTTGGCACAGTTTCGAAGGTCCTGGTCCTGCATGCACAAGCTGGATGAGAGGTTTGCTATAGCCTGAGCTTTACACAGCTGTGTTCTTGGGCACCTGGGACTGCAGCCCCGGTATGGTCTCAGGGGAGGTGTAACATTTCCTCTTCAGCACTTCTGCACAAATGCCAGGAGTCAAGCAACCAACTGCAAACCCCAGAATCAGCTTTGCCCTGTTATTTTGAATGACTGTCACATAGGCAAGCATCACAGCCTGTCCTGGGATCCAGCTTTCCCTCGACAGACAAATTAGGGACTAATCAAAGCATGGTTTTACTCGTGCCATTTTGTGCAGCAAGAGTTCCTGCACAACAAGACCCAGGAGGAGGAGGAAGGATCTCATCCAGACAAGGGATCATGATCGGGGCAAGGTGCTCATCTGAATGCAAGGGCTCAGAAGTGCCCACAGTGCATTCTAGTACGCAAACATTGTGTCTCCTAGGGGTTAATGTACATGGACTTCAGTGCTTCTTCAGGTTGCATTTTCATGCTACTTTCTTGGGACTTTTTTTTGTTGATATCAAGGGGGTAATTTTCAACATTTTTATTACTCCAGAATTCCCTTGTTTCTTTCCTATGCTGCTCACTTCACTCTTTCTTGCACACAGCCAGTTACTTTTCAAACATTTGGCCTTGCAACTTTCTCTGCTGTCCATACCTCTGCATTCCTTTCATCCACAAACCTGCCTATGAGGAGTCATTTCCTGAGACATTATTCCAGCGATACAAGTACTAAGAAAGTGGGTGTTTGCATATCCACATGAGTGGACTTCCCTGGGTACATCATCTGTGCCCTAATTGTATCATGAGACCAATAGAGTTCATGTTTCTTATGCAAATGAAATGCTCATTCTGGGACATTTGAAAGAGGTATCCAACATATGTCACAGATAAGGCTTAGGATACTGCTTTTGTTGTGTGAATTCCCTAGTCTGTGTAAGCAAATTATGAACTCCAGCTTCAGAGCAACAGGTACAGCAAAGTCCACAATCCATTTCTGCTTTCTTACCTGTCTGCAGCCTGGTGTTACTTCAGCAAAAAGCTTCCACGCATAGTTTATGAAGAGACAAGCTCTAGGTACCTGCTTGTGGACAAGCTGAAGTGTGCTTGACCAGACACTCCTTCCTGCGCCAACTGCATGAACCAGAGCATGGTCCTCCCAGGCTGAGGCAGACTCCAGGGCTCAGATTAAGTTTGCACTTGACCATTTGTTCAGCATTAGCAAAGAACACAATAAAACAGTGCCAAACTTGCAGGCAGACGCAGACACATGAGTGGCATCCTTACCCATTTCTCCACCATCAACATTTCCTTCTCTGATTTCATGGCAAGAGTAAGATGTCTTAGCCACATAGACAAGAAGATTTTTTTTCTTTTCAATCTATATTTGGCCAGCATTGAAAATGACACTAGATCCCAATAGATAAGAAATCATCTAAAATTAGTTGTACTTAAAATAAAGAAACAATTTTTATCTCTGAACACACATAACCTATGCATCAGTTAAAATATTAATCCTGAGAAGGCCATGATTTGCCAGACTGCAAGCCAAACTGGAGCATAATACATGGTTTCATTATTTTTTTGTCCAATCTTCATACACTATCTTGGGTTTCATCTCCCATCAGGTTTTCAGGTCATCACAAGGACAAACAGGAAAAAAATCATTAAAGGTTGACATTAGAAGTTGAGGCAAATAGATACCTAGCAATACTCTCTGGCAGAGCATAGCTGGATGAATAGGGAGCAGCCTGACAGAGATTTGTTTTGGGAGATGTACTCAAAAAAATATTGGTTTTGTCACAGGCTAAGATAGAACTATTCTTCAGAGAGGAATTGCCATTCAATAATAGTAATAATAATGATAATAAATGAAATAAAACTAGTAATAGATTTGCATTCCTGAAAAATTCACAACCATTATCTATAAAAGATGAAGCTGATAAAGCTGTGGGCTCTATGCTGCATTTTAGGTACCTGGGTTTTGGATACACATCATATTTCCAGGTTTTTCCCTTGCTTGATGTTGTCTTAAAAGCCTTCAGGGGAAATGAAGGGCTAATTCTGTCTCACAATACTGCACATCTCCATGGACCTTATGACAACAACAACAACAAAAAGCTCAAAAGTACTCAGTCATTCACAGCCCCACTTCTTGAGCCTGGCCTGCAGAAACAAGGGGACAGCATAAAATGATCACTGGTCACTTGAGTGTGACATGTCTCAGTTCAAAGAGTTTCTAGCAGTCTTCAGATAGTCCTGACAGCCTTTGGCTTTGCTGGGACTGCTAGCATGATTCAAAGGCTAAAGGATCCTTCATTAATCTTGTTGTTATTAACAGGCTTCAGAGTGTACAAATTATTAAGTTTGCCCTAGTTAATCTTTTACAGTATAATCTTTGAATGCAGTCAATGCCATAATATTTTAAGTACATATCAGCTGATGCTATGAATTGCATCAGTTTGTATGTTCAATAGTTTCTTGTCTTGCTTTGGAGTGGTTCATTTGGTCGGTAGACGATCAATGTATTGTGAATTTGTCCTCAACTAATGGTCTGATTGAATGCTTTTATATTCTTTTGAAGTAAATAGGTATGAAAGTATCACAGGAAAATTTGTAAACTACAAGCCAGAAAGCCACAAACATCACACAAAGCAAACACTCATAAAGGATACCACTTCTCTCTACACTTCATAGAATCATAGAATAACCAGGTTGGAAGAGACCCACCGGATCATCGAGTCCAACCATTCCTATCAAACACTAAACCATGCCCCTTAGCACCTCGTCCACCCGTGCCTTAAACACCTCCAGGGAAGGTGAATCAACCACCTCCCTGGGCAGCCTGTTCCAGTGCCCAATGACCCTTTCTGTGAAAAAGTTTTTCCTAATGTCCAGCCTAAACCTCCCCTGGTGGAGCTTGAGGCCATTCCCTTTTGTCCTGTCCCCTGTCACTTGGGAGAAGAGGCCAGCACCCTCCTCTCTACAACCTCCTTTCAGGTAGTTGTAGAGAGCAATGAGGTCTCCCCTCAGCCTCCTCTTCTCCAGGCTAAACAACCCCAGCTCTCTCAGCCACTCCTCATAAGACCTGCTCTCCAGCCCCCTCACCAGCTTCGTTGCTCTTCTCTGGACTCGCTCCAGAGCCTCAACATCCTTCTTGTGGTGAGGGGCCCAGAACTGAACACAGGATTTGAGGAGCGGTCTCACCAGTGCCGAGTACAGAGGGAGAATAACCTCCCTGGACCTGCTGGCCACACCGTTTCTGATACAAGCCAAGATGCCATTGGCCTTCTTGGCCACCTGGGCCAGTGCTGGCTCATGTTCAGTCGGCTGTCAACCAACACCCCCAGGTCCTTCTCCTCCAGGCAGCTTTCTAGACAGACTTCTCCTAGTCTGTAGCACTGCACAGAGTTGTTGTGCCCCAAGTGCAGGACCCGGCACTTGGCCTTGTTAAACCTAATGCCATTGGACTCAGCCCAGCGGTCCAGCCTGTTCAGATCCCTTTTCAGAGCCTCTCTACCCTCCAGCACATCAACACTTCCACCCAGACTAGTGTTGTCTGCAAACTTGCTAAGGGTGCATATCCCCAAGCACTTCATCTACCTGTCTTCTAAATACCTGCAGGTATAGTGACTCAACTACCTCCCTGGGCAGCCTGTTCCAGTGCTTGATAACACTTTCGGTAAAGAAGTTTTTCTTCTGTATATCCTTTATTATAATACCTATGCTTGTTTTATGTCTACAATGTTAGCTGTAGTTGTGGAAGGCTTGGAGAAAAGCAATTTTCCAGAGCAGGAATAGAAAAGTCATCACACTTTAAAAAAAAACCCCAAACATACCAATTCCTGAAGGTAAATGGTGGCAGAACTATGTGTTTTTCTCTGAGCTGCACAGGACTGTCTGAGGCACAACAGCTGCAATCTGCTTATTTCCACAAGCAACGAAGATGATTTGTATTGCCCTCCAAGAAACGTGCAAGTGTCTTCACTACAGATTGCTCTCGCTTCCCAGCTGTGGTAGTAGGACTGTTAAAATTATATCTGTACACAGAGCAGAGAAGTCTTTTGCACAGGGCAAAGGAGAGTTTAAAAGACTGGGGTAAGTTCAAGGCACAATGCTGAAAATACAGCAACCATAAGCAAGTCACCTCACACACAGTGCCTTGGTACTTTTGTCCTGAAGGCAGCCTGAAATTCATAAACTTGAGGTGTGCAGATCGGTGAACGGCAACATACCAAACGTTTTACTCATGAGGTGACAACATGATAACTGTGACTGTTGTGCCAAGCCAAGGGTTCCCAGGCTGTTTGCAGCCTGCTGCTCATCCAGCCTGCAGACTCCACAGAAGTGTGAATGAATGGGTACTGTGGTGGCAAACAGCTCCTACCTACCTTGCTTCCCTCTTTGCCATTGTGCTGGATTGCTGTATGGGCTCTACATAGCTGTGTGTTACAGGTACATTTCTGATTCCTCCTCGGGAAGACCACAGAGCACCATGGTCTCCGTTGGCTGCTCTGGTTTCATGCAGTTGCATGCCCTCCCTTAGGAGAGGCAGATTGATCCATCTGCTCACAGGCCTGTTAGGTTGGAAAGGTTATACGGTAGTCGTACTCCACAGACTGTGAGATCTGCAGAGCAGAGCGCTCCTGACAGAAGTCACAAACAAAGGGAGAGCCACTACTCAATGGAATGAAAGCTTCTGATGTAAGGACAAAGGGTATGAAAGCTACAATTCCCCAAGTATTTTCTGGTAACAGGATAAGCACATGAAATTGCAGGTCAGAGGGCAGTCCTACTGACTTCTGAAAAATGCATTCTAGAAAATACAATGAACTCCAAATGCGAAAAGGCTTTTTTCATTCTCCATTGCATCTAGAGTGCAGGACCATTTGCAACAATCTACAGCTATTTGCAACTCATTTGCTGACCCAGACCATTTTCACCCACAACTTAGGTAGGTAAAATACCCTTTATTTGTGGTCAGAAATCACTGTGTGCAATATTTCCAGACCCTTATCAATAAACTAAGCTCAAATCCATTTTAAAAGCTGACCTTTAAAATGACATAATGTATTTCTCAGTGCACTGTATGAGAGTGATTATTTTTCCATAGTGGGTAATTTCAGATAATAATGAATACCACAACTTCAGCTGAAGAAGGAAACAAACTCCTGGAAAAAAACATACTGCCTTAGACTTATGACAATATCAGTTAATTTTCATTAAGAAAAGAGATGTGCTTTTGCAGAGACTACCCTGCCTCAGTTTCCCTTCCAACTTTCCAATTAATCCCATTGCTTCTCCCTTCTCTTGCATCTTTTTCATCTTTTCTCTTCAAGCAGTTTCTCTCCTGCAGTTTTTGTCCTTTTCCCCTACCTGCCTACAGGGATACATGTTGGTCTTCCATTTCTAAAACCCCTTTTCCTCAGCAATCACTGGATTTCAAACTATTACCTTCTGTCACCATGCTTCTCTCATCTCCAAGTCTGTGGAGAATGCTATTCACTCTCTCTGCTGAATTTTCCTATAATTAAATGGTGATCCATTAAATCAGGTCTCTGGATTATGCTTTGTCTCTCTTCTATCAAATTACTCCTTTAAAGCCTGATCATGATCTACATACTGCTGGAAGGGTAAATAGAGACAGTGACCATTCACTCAGAGTGCAATTGTGATTGCCTGGTTGCCCGAGCACAACCAGGAGTAGGATTCTCTATACAGATATAATCAATTGGAAACAAGGAATGTTCAAATACAAACAAGGGAGCAAAACTCTCCCAAAGCAGTAAAGCCTCTTCTCATCTGCACGATCCTTCTGCAGAGCTGTATGTAGCAAAGGCATTCAGGTCTGTAACCACAGGGTGGTCAGGCACTTTCCCCAACCTCTTTCTTTACAGCAACTCTATCTTTTTTTTCCTACGCATCTCTCAATGTTGCAAATGACTTGCTGTCACATGCATTTCTTGTCCATCTGGTGCTCTCTTTCTTTCTAATACATTCATTCCAGGAATCCCCCAAAAGGTAGACTTGTTTTTTTTCAGCTATAACCTCTCACACCTATCGTTAATTAAATAATTGTTCTTTACCATGTCTCAACCTGTCTCGTAGACAGGAGCAGAAATAGAAAAATGTAATATTGCTTTGGCTTTGATGGCATTGTGTAGGTATGTTGTGTTCCACAGATTACTTATTTACTGCTAAAGCCAAGTTCAAGTAGGAGGCTGGTTGCTGTCTCTTCAGCTCTCCTCATTACAGAAAATTTCCTCTCTTTATCCCTGGAGAGTCTATAAACAGCCCATATGCAAGGTTTTTAGAATGACCACAAAGGCTCTCATCTGGTATAGATTTTTTAACATAGGATGGCAATACTACGTAACACCATGAAATGTACCTACTCAAAGAGTTGCAACACTCATTGTGCACGTGGCTTATGCAAGTGTGGTTTTGCTTAGGCTTTTTAGTATAGATGATAATGTGGGTAGTCTTGGGATGTGGGATGTCTCTTTGTATGGGAAAAAGAACCTAGTGAATGTAGAGGCTAGAAATATGTTTAATTTTGGGAGGGGGTGAAGGAGGGTCTGGGCCAAGTACTACAGATTTGCTTAACCTGAAATGGTCCTGGATTTTACCATGTATATCTTGTTCACTTGGAAGCTGTTGTTTAATGCTGGTTTCACTTTTGTGGTATGGTAAGTCATGTTTAGCCATGATGTGAGGAGCAATGTGGGGAGATGATGTGTTGTGCTGACGAATGCCATTAAAATAGCATCAGGACTATGAACTGCTAACTCATTCAGCAAGTCTCTCATCTGGCAGAAGCTCTAACTAAAAAGTCGGAAGAAAACAAACCAGCTATAACAAGTGGGAAGATGAGAATAAAAGCCACAACTAGCTGCATAAAAGACAAAAATCTCAAGAACGATGATTTATAAATTCCCAGTAATACTGCTATTTGAGCACCCTCTAGTGGTACACGGTTGAAAATAAACAGCTCCAGAGATGAAAATGTGATCTCACAAGGAAAAAAACAAGCAGAAGACATAGTGTCTCATCGACTTTGTTCAAACAATAGACCACTGTATATGTGTTTCCATAGAGAAGACAGGGAAGTAATTCAGCACTTAAAAATAATATAATTATTTATCTCCTGGCATTTTGTTCCCAGTATTTCCTCAATTTTCAAGTCATCCAACTGGTTAAAGGCTTCTGTTCATTTAGAAGTATTATAAAGACGTTTTAAACTCATTTTCAGAGTAGATTCAAATGAAAAACAGTAATCCAGTATAATAATGCAGAGGAAATATATGGAGAGAACAGAAGTCAATCCAATTAGTGTTTGATGGGAACGGTTGGACTCGATGATCCGGTGGGTCTCTTCCAACCTGGTTATTCTGTGATTCTGTGAAATAATTTCTAATCCTTTTAGTACCAAAGTATATTTTAACTTAATTGCAGATACATACAGAACTTGTTTGATTTAAAGACAAGGCTATTCAGTATTTCACACTTGGAAAAGGAATGGAGACTCATCTACTTATGCAGCATTGGTGAGGCAGCACCTTCAATACTGTGTTCGATTATAGGCCCCTTGAGGTGCTGGAATCTGTCCAGAGAAGGGCAACAAAGCTGGTGAAGGGGCTGGAGAACAAGCCTTATGAGGAGCGGCTGAGGAAACTGGGGTTGTTTAGCCTGAAGGAAAGGAGGCTGAGGGCTTGTCCACAACTACCTGAAACAAGGTTGTAGCAAAGTGGTATTGTTCTCTTCTCCCAAGTGACAGGTGATAGGACGAGAGGAAATGGCTACAAGTTGCACTATGGGGATTCAGATTAGACAACAGGAAAAATTTCTTCCCTGAAAGGGTTATCAGGCACTGGAATAGGCTGCCCGAGGAAGTAGTTGAGTCACCATTCCTGGAGGTATTTAAAAGATGGGTAGATGAAGTGCTCAGGGAGATGGTTTTCTAGTAGACAGGTATTGTTGGACTCAATGATCTCAAAAGGCCTTTATCAACCAAGCGTTTCTATGATTCTGTGATTTCTAGAAGAGGTGAGCTGGTAGTGCCATTAAAAACTTGAGCTTTTATGTTCTCCTGCCACAGGGACTGTGGGTGACCTCTTCTGTGGTAGCACTATTCTACACCGAGAAGACAGCTTCACAGAAGATAGCTATCTGTTACTATGGGCAAGCTTAACACACTGGAGCATCAAATTAATCCTAAAGCAAGGCTGAGGGTCCTCGAAGAATGGTAAGACCATAGATAAGGCCCCTTGAAGCTGAGATATCAATCTTCGATACCTGTATTGCAGGTAACTAGATTTGGATAGCAGTAACAAAAAAATGGCAGCTTCAGCAGAGGGAAAGCAGCTCTGTCAGACAGCATCCCCAAGGGCTTCTGGCCTGTGTGAGGACATGTGAATGGAGGCAGCTCTCTAGTTAATCACACGGCTGAAGACAACACTTACCCTCAACAGTCTTTGTCCTCAGTGCTGGGACTCATGCCTTCACCCCCTCTTTTTATTTTTCTCTGTGGGGAGAATGGAAAACACACTCCACCTGTGCCACACCTTACCTAACTGAGCTTCCCACTCCAGGAAAAAACATTATCAGTTAATATATTAAAGTTGATTCCTATAGAAAATAAACGTGTTCTCAGAGATATGACTCGACAAGAGAAAATAGAGATCTTATGTCCTGCATGAAAGGCATGGAGGACAATTACTCTCCTAAGTAATTAAAAAATCCAGGGTAAAATATGACTCTAAAACTGTCTTCAACTTGGAAGGTGGAAATCTAAATTCTGCAATACTTCAGTCAGTTCTAGAAGTCTTGTGGCCTGATTATTGTTTGGAGTCCTGAATACAGCTCTGACCCACTTAAAATGCATATTTCATCCTAACCAATGATTTACTGAGTGAGAAATCGAAGTGAGGACCCCAGAAAATATGTCTAGTTTCCAATTATCTGTTGCTTTTTCATCTTCTCCTTGCATATGTAAAAGAAATAATTTTTTTCTTGATCATAAGGTACACAGCCAGAGGGGTCATTTGAAACCTTTGGTGGAGCATGTATTTGAGAAATACAAGTAAGAAAAAAAAATCTTCATTACCGTTAATTACAGTTAAAATGGATTTGGAAGAGAAACTGCTCACATTTTAAAGGCGGACATGAAAAAAATATAATGAGCCAGACCCTGATTCACATTTCCCCTGTTTTGCATTGGTGTAACCCTGCTGCCTTCAGAAAGTTCCTGTTCCTCCATACTCCTCTGAGTGAGATAAGAATCAGGCCCATAGCCTACCTGCCCACCCTTGCCATGATGATGATGATAATGATAATGAAAAAATTAATGGACCTGGAGTCAGTATTAAAAATTGCTTGTACCTAATACTAATTTTCCTCATGGCTGTGAAGCCCTCTTTTTGACGAGAAGGAAAACAGAACAGTTACCAGCTGTTCACATAATGACGAACACTAATAAGGGACGACATGCATGTTAATGAGCTAGGGGAAGGGAATCAGAGGGGGCACTCATCAGTGTGCAGCTGTAAGTGCAAATCCTTCCTCTGAGTATTTTAGAAATCTGATGGCATGTCATGCTGGCAAATAGGCTTGAGACTGAAATGAGTCCCAGATAAGGAAAACAGCACTTCCAGAATCTGTGTCCAGCCCCAGCCAGGTGAATATCAGCCTGTCTTTCACCATGCTGTTAATAGTATTAGGACAGGTATTTTCACCAGATGTGACATTTTCTAAAAAATTGTTATTGCAGTCACAAATGAACAGTCAAACAGAGATGACCTCATGGGTCCAGCAGAAAATAACAAGAGAAGAAAGAAAGAGATGAGTGGATCACAGCTTGGGGAGAGAACAATGATGCCCTTTATAATCTCTGGTCTGTACATCACAAACATGTTGAAGCTCAAAGGCTTGCCTGCATGCAGAATTTTAGTCTTCTTTCAAAGTGTGATTTAAACCCTAATGTAGCTGTTTTATTGCAAAAGCCAGTGGAAATTGGTCTTCCCTTAGTTTAAATCCAGCTTCTTTTCATTAGATTTAGGCCAGACAAGCACATACTTATGCTGAAATATGCCATTCAGCCCTAAGTAACGTCTGCATACAGGCTTACAGTGCTAGTATTAAACGGTCTGAAGGGGTGTTAGATTCTTGGAGGACCTCGGCAATATGAATCCTGGCAGCTTTATTAGATTTGTTCAGTTTGTTCACCCTGACCAATCTTAAAAGACTAGTCATCAAACCTGAGCGATGTTAAAGAGTAGGTTTGGAGAAAGAGTCCTGTTCAAAGAGAAAATTTTGCTCCAGAACTTTCGACCTACTGAGGATTGCTTGGCCATGTCCACAGGTGCTAACCCACAGATCTACAGATTATAGTTCTACATAGTCAAGGGCAAGATTGCCAATATGAAGAACAGTGGTGTAAAACGTAATAGGTGGTGTAAAACCAAATACCTGGGGCTAAGCTGAACAACACCAGCTAAAAATGCCTTTGGGATTTTTGATGTGTAAACAAGTCTTTACAAAAGGGTTAATATTTCATGGAAGGATGCTCACTTACTACATTTTCTTTCTCAGTAATATATGTAACACTTAAATCAGTTCTGCAAGTTGTTACATCAGCCTCTGGGTTGGGCTGAGATTGAAGAGAAGTTGCTGGGAACACGTTCTTTCCTGATTAATATGAAGACAGAGATTTTTTTTTTTCCTTATTTCAAAGAGGAGACTGAAGAGAAACATTTACCATTCTGGCCTTGTTTGTACAGGAAAACATCTCCTGCACAGCAGTCAGCACTTCTCAGCAGGAAAAGCTGAGAACAAGAACACGGACAGATATGAAATCAAAGAAGAAATGGAAAACGTGATCAAGGGAGTTAAATTAGAAAAATAATTTAGAAAAACTGAATCTCCTAGTAAGTTCCAGTTACTCTCACAGAACACACGAAAGGAAATGCAAAACAGGGAGTCTGACTCCATCAAGATGCAAAGGTTGCACAGCATGGAAGCCAGTGAAATCATGAATTCATTTAGCTCTGAGAAAGTCTTCAGAAAAGACTTCAGAAAACTTCTGTTGTTTTTGCAAATGGCTGTAATGTCTGAGCCTGAGAGATGTACCAACATCAGAATGAAGTGCAAAGTTAAAGAAAAAAACAAAAGCAAGTGTTCTAAAATGTACAGGTAAGGGTAGAGAGCACTTTTAGAGGTGAACTGATCTGATGCCTATCTGACCTAGAAGCTGATCCCTACCTGAGTGATCCAACAACGTTGTTAGGTTGCTCCTGAACATGTCCCCTGAAACATTTAACGGCAGGGATGACAGAGTGGAAAGAAACTCCTGGAGATAACCCCTGGCTGCCTTCTTGGAGGCAGGACCTGGTACAAGATGAGAAATTGTTGAGGACAGTTGTCCAGCTTACTGTTATAAACTTGCACTCTGCCTGGAGATTTCATGACACTGGCCTATAGAAAGCTAAAGTTTTCAAAACTCAGTCATCTTTTGCTGTATATTAGACTCATTTTGTTCTTTCCCTCATAGATATGGCAGATAACTGGTTACCTCTTCAACACCATGGCTTCGAAGTCTTTCTCCATGTCCTACTTGCTCTTCCCTTTTTTTTTTTTTTCAGGTCAAACAAACCACTATTCAGCACAACCTCCAAACCATGTTTTACAGTCCTCCAGTTATTCTTGCTATGGTCCTCTAGACTGCTTTCAGCTTCTTGCATGGTAAAAGGTAGGTAGTGGGGGTGCACTGAAAAAGAAGTTTCTGAAGACCAAAGTAATGCTCAGGCTGTTTAGATGAATCTATAAATAATCAGGAAACCCACTGCTATTCACTTGGTGAAATCAGCCTTTACAAAATTTCTAGCACTCTTCCCATGTGCCAAGCAAGGGCTTTGGCTCTGCAGAAGCGTAAAGGCAGATATGTATAAGTCATGCTTCCAACCTGAGAAAAGCCAGGTCTCTTGTCCCACTGATCATCAGTCAGTCAAGCAGTTACATTTTCAGCTCCTACTGCAATTACAGAGGGTGTTGAAGCTACTAGGCTGGTGAGAATAGACTCTCTGCATCCTTTCAGTCGGCCTCTAGCTCAGTTCCCCATAATAGCTCATTTCCCCATAATAGCTCATTTCCCCATAATAGCTCATGTCAAGCCAGCACAGAAATCTCTCCTGTTCCTAGAAGAACAGGAAAGGTGCACTCCTCTGCGCCATTGCTCTGATCATAACCCCTACTGATGTGGCCACACTAGACAGAAAGTGGTCTTCACTTTTTGCAGTCCTGTTAATAGTGTCATTGCCATACAGGAACGAGGCAATGGTATGCCAGCACACAGCTACTGCATGACCACTTCTGACAAGAAGCAACAATGAAAAGCACAGAAAAAAATTAAGTGCAGGAAAATTTATCTGTAGGGAGCTGGAGTTTGATCAAATTACTTCTGTGTGTGTTGCAAACCTTATAGAAATATTAACAGCCCAAAGAAGTTAAGATCTTGGATTTTCACCTCTTTTGGAAGACTGCAGCACAGTGAGACACTGACCAGAGACTTCAAAGCTTGGTTTTGAACTTCAAATCCCTAAAGTGTGTTGATTAACTTTAAATATGTGAATAACCAACAGGACAGCCAATATGGCTTCACTAAGGGCAAATCATGCCTAACAATTTTGGCAGCCTTCTACAACAGGGTTACAGCATTGGTAGAGAAGGACTTGTGCAAAGCATTTGATACTGTCCTGCACAACATCCTCATCCCTAAAAGGGAGAGCCCTGAATTTGATGGGTGGATCACTCAGTGGATAAAGATTTGGGTTAATGGTCATACTCCAAGAGATGCGGTCAACAGCCTGATGTCTTAGAGACCAGTGATAAGTGGCAAGCCTAAGGGTCTGTGTTTGGGCTAGTATTATTTAACATCCTTGTCAGGGATGTGGACAGTGGAATTGAATGCACCCTCAGCAAGTTTACAGGAGACACAAGCTGAGTTGTGCAGTTGATACTCTAGAGGGAAGGGCTGCCATCCAGAGGGCCTTTGAACAGGCTTGAGATGTGGGCCTATGTGAACTTCATGAAGTTTAAGAAGGCTACACATAAGATTCTGCACCTTGGGCAGGGTAATCTTAAACACAAATACAATATGTGTGATGAGTGGATTGAGAGCAAGCCTGTAGAGAAGGACTTACGGGAAAGGAGAAAGACTCATGAATAAAAAACTATGTATGAGACAGCAATTGCGCTCACAGCCTGGAAAACCAATCATATCCTGGGCTGCATCAAAAGAAGTGGGGTCAGCAGGTTGAGGGAAATGATTCCACTTCTCCACTCTGCTCCTGTGAGACCCCACCTGGAGCTCTAAGTCCAGCTCTCCAGTCCTCAGCACAGGAAAGACATAAATTTGCTTGAGTGAGCAAAGAGCAGGGCCACAAAGATGATCAGGAGGCTGGAGCACGCTCCCTATGAGGAAAGGCTGAGCAAGTTGGGGTTGTTTAGCCTAGAGAAGAGAAGGCTCTAAGGAGACCTTATAGTGGCCTTCCTGTACTTCAGGGGGGCCTACAGGAAAGATGGAGAAGGGCTTTTTATCAGGGAGTGCAGTCATTGGATGATGGGTAATGGTTTTAAACTAAAAAAGGGGAGATTTAGATTAGATATTAGGAAGAATGTTTTTACTGTGCGGGTGGTGAGGCACTAGAACAGGTTGCCCAGAGCTGTGTATAACCTCTCCCTGGAATTGTTCAAGGCCAGGATGGGTGGGTCTTTGAGGAATCTGATCTAGTTGAAGGTGGAAATCATGAAAGAGTAATTTATTCAGCTGTTGGCATCACTTGCTGCATCTTCTTCAGCACCGTGTTCATGCACTAGTTAAAACTGCATGGCTAGAGCATGGTTGGTGCAGTGCAAGTAGCATGGGAGTCCTAATGATGAAAAGAAGGGATTGTCTGGGAAAGAGCATGGGATTTTTTGTGCAGGTCAGAAGATGTGAAGAGGAGGTATGAATGGGGAAATTGAAGAGAAAAATCTGATCTAGTTGCTTGCTAAGCACATTCCCTCCTGTGCAACAAAAGCTGTAGAGGGACTTTGGAAGTAAGGACAGCATGAGAATATAATTATACATTAAATCATGAAGCAAGAAAACTATATTGAAACAACACTGTTAGCATCATGCAGTTAAGCATTCAACAGCTGGAAATTCTGATAAGTGTTCAGTCAACTATAGTTCTTGCATTTCTGCAACATTTGAGGGCCTGACTACAATGTTAACAACATACACTTTATGTTGATTTTGTATGTGAGAAAAATATTAGTGTGCACAGTCACATTCTGGTTACTAACTCCCATTCTGAGGATCTAGGGCTAGCGACCTATTTATCTACTTATTAATACTAGTATAAATTCCAAGTAACTGCACTGAAGTTGAAGAGGCATTGTCATAGAATAAGAGATACAAGCATCAATGAAATAATATCCTACTCTTACACAATCAATAGAAACTTAAAGTAGTGAGTAGCTGAAAGATAATACCGTGAAAGCCTAAAGTGAAGACTGACATCTTCACTTTGAAGAAAATGATCTTTTACTCTAAATGGGCCTTGTAGATTTCAAAATACACTTTGTAAAATCATTGCTAATTGTCAGATGATTGAGTCACTCTGACTGAAGACAATAAAAAATCATGTTACTGTGGCTGTCAAGAGTTATGGATTTTAAGGCTTTAGACTATTTTTAATGACATGTAAAAGAATATAAACCATGTAGTTATTCAAATGAGTAATGTGCAATCCAAAATTTGCAGTGTTTTGAAAATAACCAAGCATCCTGACACTTATAACATTGCTGTAATTTGGACAGCGCTATGATTACAACTGTAATCATACAACTGTAGTGCCACTGTCACCTGAAATGATTAATACAAGCAGAGGGTAAATTTAGGTGAGCAGATGTATCAGGACTTCTAAATGGATGACAATGGAAAGATCTTGCTTGGCTAATTGCTGTGGTGCCACACACAGTTTGGTAGGAGGAGGATGCTACTGTGAAAAAGGAACACATTTCTCAGTTTGTGGTTGTTCTGTTCCTCCGATGCTTGACTAAAACATTTTAATTTCTTCTCCTGCTTTCAAAGTTGGGGCATATGGATAAGTGTGTAGACTTCTGTACCAACACTCATGCTATAATCTGTTTCCTGACAGTGACCTATGAGCATCTGGGGCCAGTTGAGTCTTCTTGTCTTATATTCCAGAATTTGTAAGCTGCTTTTTTGAGTTTTCAAACCCAGGCACACTGTCTGTACCCCTGTCTGCATAATAAAATTCTTTTCCTTTCAAAGCAAAACAATTAAAAACTAAGGTGAACAAAATGACATGACTCATTAGTTAAAAGTCCTCCAAGAAAACCCATTCTTTACCTAAATAATTTGTGGCAACTATTAATAATCCTCCAGGTTTTGATGGAGTTTTGTTCTAGCCTTTCTACTACATAGCCTGGCTGTGTACCTTCCAAAACTCCTGTCTAATATTCACCACAAAGACTCATCATGTGCTTGTTGTTCTTGCAGCTTAACCTCTTATGGGTCATGAATCCAAACCTGAGAAGTGGTGAAGGGTAGGCTGGGCAGCAGATTGTTTCCTTCTGTTACGTCTTAAACAGCCCACTCTCCTTGGGCTTGTTCATTTTATTGCTGCCATTAGTCCAAGACTTCTTTCTGCCTACCTAGATAAATCTATGGCTTCCACCCCTGTAAGTATAACAATCAGTTCCTCAACACGCTTCCTGTGGTAATCACAGAACTGCAAAGCAATTGAGGTTGGCAGGGACCTCTGGAGGTCACCAACCCCCTGCAGAAGCAAAGCCATCTAGACCAAATTGCTTAGGACCTTGTCTAGACAGCTTTGACAAGCTCCAAAGAGGGGGAAGAAAGCAAGTATTATTATTCCTATTGTGCAGATAAAGAATCAAACAGCAAAAATAGGGGTTTGCCAAAGAAGCTAAGGAACTGCAACGGTAATTTTGATTCACACTATGCTCTACTAGACACCACCGGGCACTCGAAGGAGGAGAAGGACGGGGAGCAGCAGAGGCAGATGGAGGAGGAGCAGGAACAGAGAAGGAGGAGCAGAGGCAGGAGGAGGAGGAGCAGGAGCAGAAGGAGCAGGAGCAGAAGAGGAGGAGGAGCAGGAGCAGTGGCGTGGGGGGAGGAGGAGGAGGAAGAGGAGGAGGAGAGGGAGGAGCAGGGCGAGCTGCGCGCGCTCCCCCTCCCGGCACCGCCCTGGGACGGAACAAGATGGCGGCGGGCTGGGCGGTAAGGTAGCGGGGGCGGGAAGGAAATGCTGTGTTCTATGGTCACAAAGATGTGCAGCGCCTATAAGAAGTCTATATAGAACAGAATCTGTTGGCATGCACGCTTAAATAGACTCATACAGTAGTGTGGGTTGGAAGGGACCTTAAAGCCCATCCAGCTCCGCCCCCGCTGCCATGAGCAGGGGCACCTCCCACCAGCCCAGGCTGCCCAAGGCCACGTCCAACCTGGCCCTCTAACACCTCCAGGGATGGGGCAGCCACAGCTTCCCTGGGCAACCTGGGCCAGGGCCTCACCACCCTCATAGAGAAGAAATTCCTCCTTATGTCTAGCCTAAATCTGCCCCTCTCCACTTTATACCCATTGCCTTTATTCCTACCACTACAAGCCTTTGTGAACAGTCCCTCCCCAGCTTTCTTGTAGCCCCTTCAGATACTAGAAGGTCGCTATAAGGTCTCCTTAGAGTCTTCTCTTCTCCAGCCTGAACAACCCCAACTCTCTCAGCCTGTCCTCATATGGAAGGTGCTCCAGCCTTCGGATCATCTTTGTAGCCCTCCTCTAGACCCGTTCCAACAGCTCCATATCTTTCTTATGTTGAGGATTCCAGAACTGGACACAGTGCTCCAGATGAGGTCTCACAAGAGAGGACTAGAGGGGTAGAATCACCTCCCTCGACCTGCTGGCCACGCTTCTTTTGATGCAGCCCAGAACATGGTCGGCCTTCTGGGCTGTGAGCACTCATTCCCAGCGCATGTCGAAGTTCTAATTGACCTGCACCCCCAAGTCCTTCTCTGCAGGGCTGCCCTCAATCACATCATCCCCCATCGTGTACTGAAATTGGAGATTGCCCCAAGCCAGGTGTAGGACCTTGCACTTGGCCATGTTGAACCTCATGAGGTTCTCACAGGCCCACTTCTCCAGCTCGTCCAATACATCTTGTTTTTAATAGGATGCTGTGTTTGCCATCTCTATGCTGCTACTAGAGATTTGTTGTCTGCTGGCCAAAAGTTCCCATCAGGTACACTTCATACAACCCGCTGCAGCTGCAAAGGGTCTGGTCTTGTGACAACCGAAGTCCAGTTTCACCTATGGTATGGTTTGTAAAAATATTTCACACATAGGCTATAGTTTGGAGCCCCTGTAGGAATGAGGGCTTAGTCCTGTGGTCTTCAGACAAAGATCAGTGTGCATCTGTTTTCACTACCCAGGAGTGCTGTTTAGCACTGAAGACAAGAACGAACATGCCTACTCTTCTTAATTTATTTTAAATTCCAGAAATGTTTTCAAAGTTGGTGCTTTGCAAAATTCGCTGTTAGGAGTACAGGAACTTGTTTGTGTAAACTGATGAATGTAATGTTATTCTTAGCAGTTTTAGAAATACATATTCACTAGCAATATTTTTATGTACACACAGTAAACTAAAACTGTTGACTGGATATACAGAAAAGCCACTTTAAGTGATGAATATTAAGTAGACAACAGGGTGGATGGAGGTCTGAGAAGGTAAGACAGTTAAACTTGCTGCTGTATCTTACTGGTTATAGCCTCCAATATTATCATAGTGCAATGGCAACTCATGTTCCCCTCCTGACATGAGGGAAAGCAGTACTGCATTTGCACATAAGGCTTGCACACCACTGGTGGCTTTCACCTAACTCATTTGTACTTAAAACTTTCTAAGAGGTTACTAAAGTAGGGGATGAAAAGCCCTGTTCAGCTCAATACAAGTATTCCTACTCCATAAAGGCACACAACTGCTCCATGAGGATTAGTCAGACCTTACTTTCAGTTGTTTTGTTAACAATGCTGCGTGTATTAATGGTACTGCTTTTTCCACTTTCCTAGGCAGTGTCAGGAGGCAGTGACACTGGTCACACCAACAGTAAACTGAGACTTAACTGCAACCCTTTACATGGAAGTGTTTGCTGAAAGAGCAAGATGCAGTACTGAAAGAAGTCACTGCTTGGCTGCCTGAGACTGTACTTCTCCCAGGGTAAATGATGTCTTCAAAGACTTTTAAGTCCTTTCAAGTTTTGTCCTTGTAAGGCAACAATAAAACAGTAACCAACTTTTCATAGAGCTGTTACTTTAATAACTGGGGAGAGGGAAAGCTAAGGTTCTTGCTAAGGTATGTACAAGATGTTTTGCTTTCTCTTCAGATTAAGATCTGTACAGTGGATTTACTATCAAGTCTGCAGAGGTCAACTTTTTTTTAATAAAAAAAAAAAACACCCAAAACTTTATTTTAGCATACTGTGGTTTTTTTCCTTCTTAGTAGCAGAAGTGCCTTTATAGATGTGTGGTGAACTAAAACTTAACACAGCTGTTGCAAACAGAACAAAACTTTTTCTTCCACATCTGAAGCCAATAATTCATAACTATCACTAATCCAGTAAAAAAATAACTGCTTACAAAGGCAAACAGTGAGCCGATTTTAATTAAATTAAGCAATACTGCTGCAGGCATTTAGACTGCTTAAAACTCTGCCTTCAGCACTATACTGCAAAAGTAGTGCTTCAGGTTGTTAAAAACATTTGTGTGCTTTAATTATTTAAATAACTTAGATTGAATATATTGTATGAGTCTAAAGATAAGATAAATAGCTAGCAGCTTGTCCTGGTTTTACTCAACAGTGCTTGATAGTTGCCTGTGTGAGACTACCAAATTTCCTTTACTTGGACAAGTGTCAGAACTTTAACTTGACTTTAACAAGACTTTTTTTTCCATGTTAGAGGAACAGTCCTATCCACCATATGCACAAGATAGTATTGATAAGCACACTGCTTAAATTGACAATGATTTATTGTGTTTAGGAACATTGAGTAAATACCAAGCTTTTTATCTTCAGTTTGGCAATGCTTTCCCACCAAAAATTGTTTCATTTGTTGGGTTTTTTTCTGGCATAATCTCCACTGCCAGCAATGGATGTCTCAGAACAAGAAGTTAATAAATAACACACAGAGACAACAGTTTTCTAAACATACTGTCTCTTTTAAAGGCATGATACAGATTTACTAAACAAATCTCAAGCAAATTCTTCACAGAAGAAAATTTTGCTACAAGTCATCTCTGAACATTGTTTTCTTTACCAGTGCTGGTAGTTTATTTAATGGAGTACAGAATTTACTTTTGAGCAGTACTGATGAATCATTTAAAACCAAGTTTTTTCCCCCCCTTAGGGTAAGCTGGGACATGTGGCTACTACTGAACTTGCATTTAATACTGAATTTGAATAGTGTACCTCTTGCTGAGCATATCATGGCAATCATGAATAAATACAGAATCACAGAATCATAGAATAACCAGGTTGGAAGAGACCCACCGGATCACTGAGTCCAACCATTCCTATCAAACACTAAACTGTGCCCCTTAGCACCTCGTTCACCCGTGCCTTAAACACCTCCAGGGAAGGTGGCTCAACCACCTCCCTGGGCAGCCTGTTCCAGGGCTCAATGACCCTTTCTATGAAAAATTTTTTCCTAATGTCCAGTCTAAACCTCCCCTGGCGGAGCTTGAGGCCATTCCCTCTCGTCCTGTCCCCTGTCACTTGGAAGAAGAGGCCAGCACCCTCCTCTTTACAACCTCCTTTCAGGTAGTTGTAGAGAGCAATGAGGTCACCCCTCAGCCTCCTCTTCTCCAGGCTAAACAATCCCAGCTCTCTCAGCTGTTCCTCATAAGGCCTGTTCTCCAGCCCCTTCACCAGCTTTGTTGCTCTTCTCTGCACACTCCCCAGAGCCTCAACATCCTTCTTGTGGTGAGGCAATATGATACTCCACTAGAAGGGGCCCAGAGGATTTTCTTTTTTCTATTTTTTTTTTTTGGTTTGTTGCAGCTTGCCTTTAGACCACTGTTCAAATGTTAAAGCTGTTATATTTAACAGATGTTTTACATGACTTTCATGAAGAATTGTGTTAAAAACACAACTGAAGAAACTTCCTGCTCATGAGAATCACTTTCAAGTACTTATATTTGAATATCCCCCTAAATTCCACTCATTTCTTATTAACTTATTAAAAATGTGTTTTAGAAAAGCATGAAGACTACAGAAAATCAATTAACATAGAGTCACTCTTGCATAATTTTTTATCCACAACTGTATTTTACATACCACCAAACTTCTGCTTTAGCAAAAGAAAAAAGAATAAAAATAAATTCTCTCCAACTATTTACACACCGGAGTTACCCTGCTGTGGGACCAGATACTTTACTCTACAGTCCCTCTAATCCAAGGCTTCATCTTAGGTGCATCCCTTTGTGATTTAGGTTCTTGGAAGTTTTCGGCAAACCTTTCTCTTGCTTTATCCCAGTTCTTTTTATTCTTGCTCTGGATGATCTGAACATCTTCAACTGAGGTTGAGCTACTGGTACCCAAACCAGCATGCATCTTGTGTAACTGAATGTGGATCTGTCGAATACATGAAATATTATTGTTACTTCAAGGTAGGTATTCTAAATACTTTAAATCCTATTTTATAATAATAATTCCACCCCTCCTCTCCCTGTGCTTCCCTTGAAGGCTCTAATATACCTAGATTATACATGGACATTTAAAGAACTGTTAAAAAGAAGCATCAAATCACCATCTCTACTGCTACAATCTACAGTGCTGAGTGATGTCACTGCCACTAACATTGCTGTGAAGTGCTCAAGTGGATAGCATATAATCCCTGTGCTGGTTAGTTCAAAAACAGGAGGTATAGTGTGGCTGTCAGCACCACTACTGCCAAAAGACAACACATCTGTGGTGACAAAAATGGGGTAAACATGGCTGCCATAGGAGCCCAGAACTTAGTGGCTAGGCTGACTTCAGCCAGCCCGCTAACTTTTCCTCTCTGATGGCCTGTCACCTAGCTTGATCTTTGTGGTACATCAGCCTCAGAGAAAGTGAAGAAGCCCACCATAAGCCCATCTAGAATTCACATCACTTAAAAATTATTTCTGTCTTCCTCCAGACTGTGTATTTAAATTGGAGACTATTAATTCAATGGCTAGCAGCTGTCTGCCCCCCCCGTGCTTAGTTTCCTAACACAGAGATATTACTGGCATATTTTACTGAAGGGACAAAATTGAGAAATTTCAAAATACTTCATTAATTAAATGAAAAATGATTTGCTGTTAGCCCTACTGAGATTATTCTTCCCTAACTAGGACTTATTTTGAAATGTTTGAAGTGAATAGCAACTTACAATTAAGTACTTTTAACTGCAGATACATTTCTGTTCTTTTTTGCACCAAGGAAAAACCAGAGTGACCTACCGGATCTTTCATACCACCACCATCCTTGCCCAGGCCTTCCCCTTTCTTCCATCCCATTTTCTCCAACATTTTGCGTCCTTTGTTGCTGTTGCTGATTTCACTTTGAAGAAAGTTTAAGATAACTGATAAGCAAAAGTTAATACAGAGTATGCTCTCTACTCAGATATGTAAGGACAGAAATATGCATGCATATACAAACCCAGAACTATTATGCTGTTGCTACTTCATTCAAGAGCTATCCAGATGACCCTAGTGCTACCTTTTGCAAGTTCTTCTGTGAATATCTTTGGTTACCAAAGTTATTTCAAGCTTCTGGTCAACATTAACCTTCCTAAAACTCCTTCTGAACCAGGTGTTTACCTAGAGGTACAGCATGGGTGGGAATTCACTGCACTAGGGAAAAAAACAGTATCACTACCTTACCACTAAATCATCCTAATGCACAAATTCCAGTGTCTCACACTTCCTTTACTTACTTGCAACCACCTACAAGTTCATGTTCCTTAACAAAAACATACCAAAAAGCAACTACAGGAACAAAGGACTAATTAAAGAGGAAAATTAAAGTTAAGTGTCATTTAAGAAGTATGTAAATGCATATCCTATGACAGGCTGGATATCTGATAATGAAAGAAGCTTCAGGTGAAAAAAATTCTCTGCGCTATTACTGGGACTGGACAGCAAAAACAGAAATTGAGACACGTGAAAAACAGACAGTATTGAAGGTGTCAGTAGTGCAGCTCAGAAGTTCCTTGTTTTTTTGAGTTAGTAAGAAAGCGATCTAAGCACCCTTACTGCCAAGATGAATTCTGTATGGAAGGTGAGGAGTTAATAAAAAAGAGCATATGAACTGGGAAGTGAGACTAGCTTACTATTTTCTAGCTCTCCTAACACATTATATGCAGGGAATTAATAATCTAACAATACGTTAGATTATTACTTACTTTATAATAATTTTTTTTTAGTATTCACTAGAGAAGGACAAAGAAGATTCCCTTCCCTGCCCCAAAACAAACTTACACATGAACAGAAGCTGGACTGTCATCTCTCTGGAAGGTTCCTTCACTTCCAATGGTCTCCCTGCGTTTTCCTGCTCTGTCTTTGTACTTTGGATTCTTCACTGCTTTGTTGTCTTCATACTCTGTATTCTTTATAAGCAGATTAAATTCCATCAAGGGAAGTGGGCTTTAAATTTTTTATTTTTGATTACTTTTTTTGTTTCTCTCCAAAAGTCAGGCTACTTCAGCCTATTTCCTTAATGCTAAATCTTCTAACAAATAGCTACAGTTCTCATTTAGCAGTTTTTTCCTTACAGCTATACCTTTTAAAGCATGTTATTGCCATCATCACATAATATCATGATATTACCAAAGTCATGAATTTCACAGAGGTTGTAAATAAATTGAGATTCTCTTGAATTTTTTTCTTGCACATTAGCAGAAAACCATATGGACATGCCCACGGCTTTTTGTTTAAGCATTTAGCCTGTTCCTCAGCAACTACTTCTTTAGAAAACATGACAGAAGTAAGCATATGTAAAGATTCCATATTGACATTACCTTAATAGCTGAAGAGAAATCATGCCATTCTGTTTTCTTACACCGATACTTATTACAAGTGTTACCCCATAGTTAAAATAATCGCTAAACCAGAAGTACTGAATATTATATACTCTTTCTTGTGCATTCATGTTAGCATTCTTCTATAGCAAAGCAGACATAAAATTAAAAAATTTCCCTCTTCCTCCCATAATAATTAGTTGCTCATAATTTTTTCTTTCCAAATAAAAGATAGCACTGCAATATAGTGCAAACAATTTGCAGAAAGAAAATTAGAAATGTCTTAATAAATCTTAACCTAAAAAGTATGAGGTATCTCATACACATTGGAACAGATCTTTTCTTAAACAGAACCATCACACTCTGTTACCACTATTTCTCCCAGCAGAAGTTGTAAATTATTATTATTTAGTGTACAAAAGACAAGCTTGAGTTAAACTACCAGGCTCAAGTCCAAGTGCATTTGAAAACATCTTTTATTCACTGGAGTCTATGAATTTAAAGTAGGGAATGCAACATAGATGTAGACTTCAAACACTTAACTACTGTAAACTCACCTGTAAACCATATTTTACCCGTATTTGTTTTAATGCTTTTCTTCTGACTAACTCTCTCTCTTCTTTGCTAAGTGATGGGCAAACTAAAACAAAGAACACAGGATTGAATTTCTATTTAATAATGTGGCAATGTTTTGAAACTGAAGACAACTGTGAGAAATTTCATTTTAACATTATTACACATATACCAAGAAGAAAATATATCATCGTGTATTTTAGAACTATTCCCAGTTGACAAGAAAATTGTAAGAAAAAGAAGTAATAATATTTACAAAAAGCATATCTCATGATTACATGACTAACCACAAGATTCCTTTTTCCTGTCCAGCTGAAGATGTGCTCTGACTTGTCCTGGTTCACATCCATCACAAGTATCACTGCCAGGATGTATATGAAAAGAAAGCACAGTTTCACCGATCTTCACTTCATCTCCATGCTCCAAGATGTAGGGATCACATTTTATTTTAGGCTACAGTAAAATAAAAGTTTTGGCAGCCATGTTAATTCGTTACTAATAAAAGGCATGAACTATTTCATGAGTACTGCTCATAATCTAGCAATTCAATTTGGTCTCATAAATGCAGGCAAGAATTTAACTATGGTGGGTATTTTACTCCAGCAACTGTAGCCATAGTGGATCTTTCCAAACGGAAACTGAACAAGCAGTATTTTAAGTGGCTCTAAACCAGAAGGGAACCAAGGAAGAGACTGGTGTATGAAAAAAGCCACGTAATGATACTGGGTCATTTGCCATAACACATTTAAAATAACTACAGTTTTCTGCAATATACACAGCATTATAACAACAGGTACTCACCTGGAGAATCTGATTTCCATTAACAACTGTTCCATTCTGACTGCCTTGATCCACAAGAACATAATTTTGCAAATCGTGGTCAAAATATACTTCTGCATGGAACTGATAAAAAGAAGCCTAAGTGAAATGTTCTTACTAAGCAAATACTTCACAGTTTATATGCTGTTTCAAAGTAAGATTTTGGAATATCACACTCTGTTACCACTATTTCTCCCAGTAGAAGTTGTAAATAATTATTATTTAGTGTACAAAAGACAAGCTTGAGTTAAACTACCAGGCTCAAGTCCAAGTGCATTTGAAAACATCCTTTATTCACTGGAGTGAATAAAGTTCTCACAGTCTAAGTTAATAGAATATTCCACAGCTTGTTATTTGATCCACGTAATATGTAAATGAATGAGCCACAACAGCATGAGCTGAAGTATACTATTGATAACTATTTTGACCCTAAACTGATTCAGCACTGAAAAGGTATATACCTCCAATGCTGCAAGTATGCTTTATTCAAAGGACTGCAAGATTCAGCAGAATGGCACTGTTAGCTGTTCTTATAAATAAAAGGTTTTTTTCTTGTAAGGTGTGTTACAGCACTGAATTTTTAGTTTTCAATTAAAAAAAAAATCTTATCCCCCTCCACAGCCTCAGGTTACTTGGTCTTGCATATTTGAAATAGCTCCTAAAGTGTCATGTTTCTGTAAGTTTCACATAATTCACTTTCATCTGCATCTTAATGCCCAGGACACAATGACTAGCCATCAATTGCTCTTCCTTTTGTGACTTTCCTGATATCGAGAGTAACAATCTAATTTGTTTTGTTGTTGCAGTTCTATATAGGTATTGCTTCCAAGCCTAAAAAGAACAGAAAACACAACTGCTGGCCAGACTAAAAAATACACACTACATCAAAAAATGTCCCCTGAGCAAACCGTAATATCAACTTCTGTGGCCTACTAAGACTCCCAGTAAAAACCAGAAGCCTAAATTGACAAATTTCAAATTTGACAGCCAAGATCTCTTTTGGTATCATGGAGATAAAAAGCCCAAGAGTCAATTTGGGATGAAAGCATTCATTCAAAACCAAATCTTTTCTTATCCTTGAGGATACATTCCAAAATAAAATAAAAATAAAATCAAAATAATACTTTGTAGACTGCCTAGCTCAATCAACACCTAACTTAATTTCTGCCTCTGTTTTATTGAATAGGATGAACCTAGACTTCTGAAGATTCGAAATCTGCAGGGTGTAGTGCTGTTTTTTAAAATCTCACTTTATGCTCAAGAAAAGCAAATGCAAAAGTGGTCCACAGCTATCAACCGTGACTAGTGAGGAAAACAAACTGGTAGTTAACTTTTTGTTTCTACAGATACATATTTTTTCTTCTTGCTTTGATTCCTTATCTGCAAAGTGAAGCAACTTTTTGTATAAGCAGTCAGTTACCCATGAAGTACTAAAATGGTAACACTATAGAAAAATAAAAGTCTTTTGGCTTCTTTAGGCACCCAATTTGAAATATATGCCTGAAAATGTCATTAATAGCAGAGAAAGATTTGCCCTGAAAATTGTTCAGTATGAAATACTGGCTGATTAATCAGAACTATCATCTGGAACAGACATAGTAAAGTGTATTTCAGGCACCTGCATTTGCAGATGTTTCTGTAGATTTTTTTTTGATTTGATTGGATGACATGTCTTTGTCAACCTACATTTTCTTTTATAAAAAGCGCTGTATTTATGGTCTGTGTTAAAGTGGTTAACAAAACAAAGCACATAATTTGTTTAATCTTTCTTAACCAGAACGAAAATGTAACATTACAATCTGTCACTGAAAGAAATCCTGTTAAATTTTTCAAACTCATATGTATTTATACAGTAGCCTTGAAGAGAAATGAAACAAAACGTGTTGCTCTGAGCTGAACTGCAAGGATTGGATTACTTTATGACAAAAGTTCTAACCAGCTAATACCATTATTTTATACACCATTAACACTTAAGAGTGATGTTTTCCTCAGGTTCAATAACTAAGAAATTCAAGATTCAAAGTGTAATTTTTTTTTTCACTGTGCATTACAATATGGATTAGTAAAACTCCAGTTAACAAAAAAAAGTTGCCTTTTTAAACTTTGAAATCGTACTGCTGTTCATGTTAAATTCCTATTCAGTAAAAATACTGTATGTTTTCCTTTTTCTTATTTGAAATATGGCTAAACCCACACCCTCATTCTAGAATTTCTTAAAAAAAAAAAAAGTTTTGCCAAATTTAAATCCATAAAAACTAAAACTTCATTCATACACTGTTCTACCTATCAGAAGACAGAAATAAGAGTTACCTTACTGACTCCAACTTCAGGAATCTGGAGTGTGTGTCCAACATCTTTTTCTCTGGAAAGTCAAGTTAATAGATAAATCACAAAAAAGTAAAAATAGGTCTAATAAGTGGCTTCCAGAAGGCATATTTCAGTTGATCCTTAATACCTTTGAGCTATGAGGGAGGTTTACAGTTGTAAAACACTGTGGTGGAATATACACAACGTAGACAACTTCCTTTACATCTTTTTTTCCATTCTATATGCTAAACACAGTAGGGAATGAATATGATAAAGATGTAGTTTTAATCTATAAATCTGAAATTTCTGTCTGAACTTCTACACTCATACAAGGCTTGCAAATAATAGTCTGCATCCTTCATGCTCTCCTGTGCATCTTACCATCAGTCTTCAATGCTGAATTTGAATTCTTGGTAGGTAATTAGGCAGGTAATACAAGCAATGAAAGAGTAATCTGTATAGATTTTTTTTTTTTGTTGTCAAAAAATCCTACAATAGACGGACAAGCATGAGAAGTAGGGACAAGCAATCCTGACTGGCTTACACAGCTTTCAAAGTGAGATATAGTTACAAATGTATATAACAAATTCAATTCACTTTTACCTTCCAATTGTAGCAGGCTTCACAGCTGTGATTATATAAAGTGATCCAGTCTGTAGAACTGGTGATCTTACTACAATAACTCTGATACAAGGAGGCCAGATCTTTTCTTCATCTATAACCATACAAAAAAGAAACATGTTACTATCAGCAAATTACAGTTTTACCCCTACAGTCTGTAGCTTTCAAACAACTTATATACATTCAGCCATTACCTGTCTGAATTCTATGCAACTTTCAGAAAAAACACATGTATAAGCACCTCTGAGAGAAAACTTTGATAAGACTACTGTTTCAAAGGCTTTCTGACTACACATTGAAGTATTACAAATATTTCTCTAATTCTGGTTATTTATATGCACCGAACAATTTAGTTACAGCAATACAACTATAAACACATTCACAGAATTTACCAGCATATTGTAAATTTATGGACCACTAGTCCTAATAGATTAGACTACAGTTTTACTCTGAGAAAAGGCAGCACCATTTTTTTCACCACATCACAAACCTAACGCACACAGAAATTTATATCTCATAATTTCTATGTCAAATGCATTTTTACTGGTTTTCACTATTAGCACTATGCAACAATATAGATAAGAAAAAATAATAGCTGGGCCTACAGATGCATGCATTTTTTTATCTCAGTGTCTGTTAAGTCATTAGTCTAATAACTATGAATTCTGTTCTCGGATGTACATTTGCAGGAAGTCTCCGATGATCTCAGATAGGAATAGACATGGTAAGATGGGAAGATGCTAGCTCAACGGGTACTAGGAGAGAAACTGTCTCCAATTTTTAGTGCTCCAGCATTACTACAGAATTATTAGAAACTAGTAAGAGAATTAAGCTTATTTTAAAATCCTGATCGTAGAAAGCACATTTTGAATGACGCTAATGACTCAGAATCTGAGTAGTTCAATCAGTAATGAAAACAGAAGAAACAAATTGACTGTTTAACTGTGAGCAGGGCACAGGCTGCAGTACAGAATTCCACCTGTTGTATTTAATTCTGTAATTTGGAATATCCTTTGCACATACATACATAGTTCCAGTCGGTTGCATTTTTTGCAAGAGACCATAAAATTATTGAGAAGGTCTTAAGGATCTAGGGGAACACTTTCTTTAGTGCAAAACAGCATAGAGGTTTCCTGTCTATACCCATTTCTTACATATTGCCACTGTAATACACACAAAATAGGATTTCATATAGTACTGAGTATTCCACATTAATCCTTTTCACCACAGTGGATTCATCTTACATTGAACTACACAATTGTTTATGAACAGTATCAGTAATACAACACATTAATTGAAGAGAGTTAATATTAACATCTAGAATTCTAGCAAAAGACGTTTTCTGCTGTCACTGTCCTAACTAAACAAACCTTACTCTAACACTGAGTTTTCTACACAATCACAGGAAGTTATACCCCTAAGGAACTTCTACAAAAACACCACTAACTTCTGGCTACTGTGCAAGTAAAAAGAAGGAAACAAATACTGGTAACATATAGCGCTTTATAATTCAAAGTCTCTCAAGACATCTGCTTTTTTTTTTAATTTAATTACCCAAACTGTTTTCTGGTAGTTTATTAATGGGCTTCTGGAAAAATACAGTAATATCATACATAAAAGCCACAATGATTCACCTTCATCTTCCCAATCTTCTGAATCAGCAGTTTCCTCACTTGTTAGTTCATCCTCACTACTGTAGATTTCGCACTCAGAGTCTGTGATTTCACCTTCTTCTGGCTCACTCTCTGTGTCTGCTGTTCTACTGTCATCTGTAAATGCTGCAGTATCTGGTGTACTTTTGCGTGAATGTGAATTTATACTGTCTGTAGAAAATGAGTCTTTGGCTGTTAAATTGTTTTGTGTTATTTTGTCCATTTTAGCCTTCTTTCTTACATTTGGAGGCTCTTCTTCTTCAGTAGAACTTACTTGCTCAGTAGTGGAAAAGCAATTCAGACTGTTAGATGATTTCTGCTCTTCCGTGTCCAAATCCTGGAGGGGAGTTATAGAATGTTACATTCTTTACAGACCGAGTTAGTCTAAAGTCTGCTTTCAGCCTGGAAGTAGATTCTTCACTAGGAAGAATTACCTCTACAACTATTAAGAAATGGTTAAATTTCTAGGAAGCTTAAAGCATGCAATCAGTAGAACATTTCAGCAGAAATATTTTCACATTCTATGAGACACGACCAAAACCATCTTCTATTTAGGAAAGTGTGACTGCACTCCTCTTCTAAACTTCATATACTCCTTTCTCTTTTCTCAAAAACACCTTAAGATTCTTGTCCTCACTTTCAAACTTCTATAGTATCTTGAATATTTTCCAGTTTTGCTTTTATGAGACACTTCTGTCCTTTTCTTAAGCAATTCTTGTAACTTGTTTAAAAGTTCTTTAACTAATCTTCATCATATCTTCCTCCTCGTTTTGTCTTCACGTTTTCCACAATGAACCAGAATTTCTGGAAAGCCCACCAATGCTTACCTAATGACATGCTCTTCCTCTTTTCCAAACTGCAACTTATACAAAGCCCTTCATTAATATAATGTAGAGAACTTAAGTCTAATTTATGCTATATGGAACAGTTCCACTGAGAATCCATTTTCTACTGCAACAAATTTCTCCACTGAGCTCCAGTCAGATTAGATCGCTGCAGGTTCTTCCATTGCCACTTGATTTCATCAGCAGAAAGACCATCAATGTTTTATAAAATGAAAATCTAAAGGTTCAGATTAATTTTGCCAGAAAATTGCCTTGAAAATTTAATTCTCAATCTAGTAGTCCATGTTAAAAAAACAAAAAAAAAAAATCAAGGAAAACCAAACAAAAAAAACCCAGAAACCACACATGGCTTTAAAAGATAGATAATTTATAATCTGAGAATTTTTTTTATTTGCCATCTTAGATTCAGAATGAATGCATTCAATTGCCCTGAATTGTACCAAATAAAAAACATCCTTGACTTTTTTCAGTAAGTTTCTGTGTAGAGCATTTTACATTTCAAGATACATGAATTAAGCTGAATGTTAATGTTATAGATATTAAAGCACTTTCACTTTTCTGAGAACTCATTAGTGGCATAGCTGTACAGCAATCAAGCAGTTAGACAGGACTTCCGAGTCTACTTTTGAAACATTTTCAATAAGACATCACATTCTCAGGACTAATCAGCAAATTTTAAAAAAATCTCATGCTTTAACTGAAGGACTGTCAGTGCCTTTACGGTTTCTCTACAGTGCACTAGCCCTCCTCCCTGAATCCTGCAGCAATAGAAACTAGGAAGGAACAAGATCACAAGATCACTGCCCAACATTGTCTGTATTAAATAAGTGATGTTGTAATCCTGCCAGAAGTAAGACTACACATTTCATACATGTCAAACATCAACTGTATTAGAAATCCAAATATTGCTTTTATGAGTGATATTTTCCAGTGATTTATCTTCACCTAGATTCACGTTTGGTATGGATGCTAGATCAATATCAGGCATACCAAGGCGCTCTGCAATCCTAGATTTATTTCCTCCCGTAATACTGAGCTACCAAAGTTTCACTCATCTAATAAGAAAACAGAGAAACTAAATAGCTTGCTCAAATCACAACTGAGGCAAAGCAATAAATGACTGTCATGCCCTGATGCCCCAATATAACACTCCAACCACTGAACTCTCTCCACAGCGAACCCAGTGACACTTAGTTCTGACATCAGTTTGGATAGTCTAAAATAAAAAATAAAAAAAGAGTTGTTTCAAAGCCTATCTACTAACGAATAGACTCCTTTCTGTGTTGAAAACAGGGATTTTAAAAAACACTCTTCAGAGAGACTAAGGATTTGGTACATACACACATCCTACCAATATGACCATCAAGCTTGTTTATAGCAGTTTCTGTATTTTTTGCACTATTACTACAATCATTGAGAAAGCAAATAAACTGAATAGTTTTCTTAAGTACTCATAAAAATGTAACCTTCACATTTAGAAATCCTTGTACAAAATTGAGGATTTAAATTGCATTCCTAAAGAGTATGTACTTTGAGCCCTTTAGTATTTCATAAATTTGTATTAAAATGCACGTCTTGATCACGTCTAAACATTAACCGTGGGGGTGCTGAATGTATTCTTAAAAGATTTTGAGGGAGTCTTTACTCATGCTGAAGAAATCCTTCTCCATTATATATGACTACTAGTACTAACACGAAACTTATGTAGCATGTGTGAAAGTGTAACTATGCAAAGAGCACTTAATACTTTACCTCTATGCAGCCATTGATTAAAAACCAGAAACCAGCAGTAAACAGATTACTCCATAAATGTCATCCTGAGTGACCTAACAAATATAGCAATGCACTTCATTTCTCAATGGCAGGATACTCAACTCTTCCTACCAAACTTGTGATAAAACACACAAACTATGCAAGTACATGCTTGTTACAACCATGTTTGTTACACCATACAGTCCTTTGTGAGTTGCTTAGCCTGATGTATCTTAATAGTCAGCGGACCTACCCCAAAGTAGGTTGGATATGGATTGCCTCTGCGTTACTCAGCTTTGAAAAACTTTGTATCTACTGGATACCACCCCATGATGTCTGGCTTCTGTGTCACTAAGCATGAGTAAAGTTGAGAGATGGGGTGAACCTGATCCACAATAAACGATTTATTAACTACAGGGTTGAGTCAGTTCACATTTCTGCATCCCTGACAAAGACAGCCAAAAGTTTCTACTTACAATATATACTTGAATGATTGTAGTAGCTTAAGTGTTTTTGGTGAAAAATTGAAAATATTTTACGCATTTAAAGCATCACATTACTATGACAGAGCAAGACATTTTGTCTTTCAAAACTTCACATTTTTCCACACAATGCCTAATCAACATGCATGTTCATGCAACTCTTCAGAATGCCTACAAATTAAAACTTTAAAATTGTGGGCATAATTAGCTTAATTCTAAGAAATGCACTGTTTAGACGGTATTGTTTTTTAAATCTGTTTTATAAAACAGTCACAAATATGTGCAATACAACTCAGAAATAGTCTGCTGCTTCTTTGTTTGCTAGAAGTTCAGGTGAGTTAACGTAATCACAGGTACTCAACATTCTGAATCACGCTGAATCTTTAGCACTGACTCTCTCAATTTGAAATACTAATGTGAGATTCAGTATTTTACTGAAGAAACTTTCAAACAGTTTAAAATAGCTTTTTCACTCAGATGACTAAGCTTTCACTTGCTAGCACTGCTTCACAAGAGCTTCAGTTACTGTCTTATACTCTACACAATACTGGAATTTCCAAGCACAATAAAATGTAATTAAAAGCCAGAAAGAAAGTAAAGCTCTACCTATATCATAAATAAACCATTTTATGTGCTAATGGACAATCCTGAAATAGAGTAAACAAATTTACACTACCTAAACCCATATATTCTGTTTAGTCAGTGTAACCTATCTTAATGCAGTGATCCTAAATATGTCCTTTCCCAAATAATCAAGAATGCCATCAAAGTTTTCTTCGGATGTTTCACTTATACAGTGTTTCAAATAGATTTCAAAGTTACTTTGTAGAGGAGCTGATTTTCAAAGAGTTTTAAAAAAATGACTAATTCTTTTAGGAAAATAGCTAAGCATAAACTACTAGGTATTATTTTTCTTTTAATAAAAATACCAAGGTTAAAGGTAAACATCCACAGACTAATGTGTCTGGTGTCTCAACTCTACCTTTACCAGAAGCTGCCAATCCAGAAGAAGAAATCTTCAGATTAGCCATGTGTTCTGCCAACTGACGCACCTAAAGATGGGATGAACATCAGCAAAAAAGTAAACTACATGTGACTGAAAAAAATAAAAATCACTGCTTTGAGAGTTCTATGGGAAAAACTACTACAAAAGCCTTGTCTGTCCTACAGAAGTAGCTAGGATGCATCTACAATGGAAAAGAATATGACTGAAGTGAATTTTGAGTACTACACTGAAATGAAAAATTTTAGACAGCAGTTTTATTTAAGAACAGAAACTGTTAAAGTATTTTCTGGCAAAAAATGGCATCATTCAGAACTTGCATCATTTTGCTACACACTTCTAATGGCCTGAATCCAGCAACTAGAGATACGTGATCACTATTGTACACAGTGTATTCCCCAACCTGTATGAAGCCCTGGATCTAGATATTGGGCCAGGAATCACTTTATCATTGACTGCATCTATTTTTTTGGGGTGGGGGGTGGGTGGGTTCTTTGTTGTTGCATTTTGGTTTGTTTTTTTTTTACTTTTTTACCCATTTCCAAATTTACTTATTTTCTTGTACAGGAGACAATTACAGTATTTGTTGTCCCCTTCTCTTTGCCAGCTCCCCTACAAAAAGATACCAGAACTGAACAAGATGACTGAAAGTTCCACAGTCTTGCACCCACACTCTTTATGTGAGATGGCAAATAAAAATTCCTGATCACCCATTAAAAGCAAAAGTGTGCATAATGCTTAGTTTTACTTGTCAAAAGAAAACTATTTGTAATATAGAAGTTTGGTAGCTGAAAATAATCTCTTAGAGAAAGTTCTTGTAGTAATCAGGAACATTTTTCAGGGGACACGAACACATGAGTTCCCCTCCACTGTTTGCTGTTCGGGTTTTTTTTTTCCCAATTAGAACTACATTCATTTTAGCAGATGCTCACTATCATTTTCTTGTTTGGTAATTCAGCTTGTTAAAAATTAAAATATTATTTTAAAGGTTAATTTTATTCTTTAGATTCTTAGATTTATACTGCTTTTTCAAAAATGCTGCAATATTTGTGGAGAATACACTTGGCATTTCTGTAGTGTTAAATATCCCAGCTTACTACTTACAAATATATGTAAGATAGCTAAGCATATAAAATTCTTCACAGTAGCAACAAACTAAATCACAACTGAACAAACCCTCCTGTGACCAGAAACAGAAAACTAATAGATTAGCCTTTTCAGATTAAAAAGAGATTAACTATAGTTTAAATAGAATAACTAAAAAAATCATCACATGCAATTTTAGTAAAAACTACATAGCTACCAGTACCATCTACATAGAAATATTTACTGTGATAAACTATACATGCAGCTGCTAAATTCCCTTATTTCTTGCATTTGACAAATTTTAAGAAATACTTAATACCAGTACTTCTTTTACATTTAATCCTTTAACTGAAAAAAAGAAAAAAGTTTAATGGGTGTTTTGTATACTTGAGATTCTATGAATTCTACTCACTGTCTTCCCCTACTTCACATGCATATTCTTATAAATCACCTCATCTTCACTCAGGAATGTTCAGGGTGTGTTATGACATATTCCCAGAATGAGATCATAGAATAGTTAGGGTTGGAAGGGACCTTAAAGATCATCTAGTTCCAGCCTCTTAGGGTTGGGACAGCCTGATCTAGTGGGCAGGGACATCCCTTGAACAACTCCAGGGATGGGGCAGCCACAACTTCCCTGGGCAACCTGTGCCAGGGCCTCACCACCCTCACAGAGAAGAAATTCCTCCTTATATCTAGTCTAAATCTGCTCCTCTCCAGTTTATAACAATTGCCCCTTGTCCTATCGCCACAAGCCTTTATGTATAGTCCCTCTCCAGCTTTCTTGTAGCCCCTTTCAGGTACTGGAAGGCCACTATAAGATCTCCTCTGAGCCCTCTTTTCTCCAGGCTGAACAAGTCCAACTCTCTCAGCCTGTGAGCTGAGAGAAATCATGGTATTCCTTTATTTACTGCTATTAGTGGTCCAGAGACCACCGTAAACCAAACCATTCTCCCACTTGTACTGGCTGTAGAAAAATGGAAGTCAAGTAAATCCTATTTCAGTAAAGAAATGCTCTGGAGGCATTTTTCAGGCTAGGTGCACAACTAACTTGACAACTAACTGGGAAATCCAATAATGAAGTACTAATCTTCAAAACAATTGTTGCAACTTCAATAATTTAATCAGTATTCAGGGATGGGTTTTATTTTAACTTTGGTTTTATTTTTTTTTTTTGTGAAGAGTAGAAGAGGGAACACAAGAAAAAGGAAGAAGGCTGGGCATAAGTGTGTAGGAAAGCATTTTAACAGACAACACTTCAACTACAAAGTCCTACTTAAAATCAGATATTTTTTGTTTTGTTTCAGGATGTAAATAAAACAGTTACTAGCATAAACTAATTAGTGCTTTTACCAGTACCAGATCAAACTGGACAATAATATTAGTGCCAAAAAACACAAGGCATCTATGAATTGGATTGTGCAGCTTATGAACTTTTTTTTCAGTTTTATAACAGAAAAATCTATAAACTTTTATTCTAATAAATCTTAATCTGGTACTCTAATGCAACATGTTTCTTTTTAACAACTATTGAACAAGTTTTTTATACAATTAAGAACCATACAACAAGAATAAAGCACTTAAACTCACCTACGTAAAGTATTACAGAAAGGTGCTTTGCTTTCTTCTAAATCTAATAGGGCATTACAAATGCACTGCCAAAGAAGCATTCTTTTCTTTTTGACCTTTTAAATGGGGGGCAATTGTTTTTAAGTTTCACTTTGTGTTCTTCTTGTTTTTTAAAAAATATAAAATGTCTTCATTTTTACTATGATACCTTCACTTACTGTTTACAGATGCAAATATCTGTGTGCTACTGAACCAGTTTTAAATGTTTTTTCTTGCTATCTTGTTGGTTAAACATATTAATTCACAAAAAAAGAAAAGTACTCAGTTCACTATCAAGTAAACACATCATAAAAAGTGGATGTTTACCTCCTACCTTGTGACTGTACAAGCTTCAGACAAGATATTTGTAAACAAAACTATTTATATAAGAAAATATCAATATAAAACCAGCCAAAGATAAGTAGCTATTTGTAGTATAGTCAGATGACAGAAGTGGGTTGTGATGAGATCCCCAAAAGTGGTCAAGATTATTTGTTAGGTCAGAGATATATTTGCCACTGGACTTCCGTAAATACACTTGTTGATTTAGGTCTATATGTAACAGTTCATCACAGAACTAAAGTTAAGAGATTTATTAAATGCATTACAGGATCAAGCACATCCTGCCACATTATGAATGAAGTTATGTATTGACAATGTCTTTTGAGAGTGGCTGAACATTAATTGCACAAAGCACGTCCAGAACTTGGATGATTGTAAAACTGCTAGTTTCAACTGGATTATCCCCACTTTCTTATGTCTAAAAGATTGTTATACTTCATGTTGCTACGAATCCACTTCAAGCTTTCAAAGTGGAATGGTTCAAATGAAGTTTTCTCCAAGAGTAGAAATTCCCCAAATCTATAAAAATCTGTCATCAATTGACTACTATTATTCATTTAAACTATCTTCACTGGTTCTTTAAAGTTGCCATTTTCAATCTTTCTTTTCTCACTCCTGACACAAAATTTCTGAACTAAATTATTTCAGACTTCAACCAATCAGCTTGACTTAGGTCTACATAATGAGATTATGCACTGGTATAAAGCAATAGCTTTAAAATATGCAAACTAAGGAGCACTGCAAACTAAAGAAATCAATAAATTAATTTATATTTTCAGTAATACATTTGCAGAACAGGACTACACAAATTTGCTCCAACATCAATAACAGTGTTCATTAAGAAAATGATTCTTGAGGTTTAATAGCTGTGTTACAACAAAACTTCTTGTGTTTAGGAGTGAGTAATGTTCTTCAAGGCAGCCACTATGCACTATATGGTATGCTTTCTTAGCAAGCAAAACCAAGAGAAAGTTATGGGTTTTATCTTACAATATGTTAACTACAAGGTATAAGGTACAGCTTATCTACACATAACAGATAGCAAAAAAGTATTGACTGAATAAGATATCAATAGAATAGCATAATATGTGAAGAATTAGAACCTCACACACATTTCATCAATCCTGAATTGTGATAGATACAGTAAAATGTCAACAAAATGAGCTTCGGAATACCGAGTCACAGAGAAGGGCTGGTGTGTGCATGAGCATTTTCAAAACCTTCAGTAATTTTTTGATTCATCATGTGAATTAAAAGAACCCACCAAACAAACAGCCAACAACAAAAAAAAACAAGCCAAAATCTGAAAATGAAGGCATCGTGGTAACACAGAATTTCTGACACAAAGCCAGTCCACACTGAATTCATTCTAGTGTGCTTCCTAATCAGGGTGCTCAACTGAAACTGTTTTAGACATCTACAAAGTTGTACTGTGATAAAAACAATGTTGAAAAAGGGAGGGAATTCAAGTGAAAATTTCATCCTTGATCACTCACTAGAAAAATTATTTGAACACAAACTATGCGTTAGCAACCCACTGCATGTAGTATAAAGATGTTTGAATCCCTCAGAAAATTGAGTATATGTTCTCTACATAAAAACCCCACAACCCATACGTTGCATCATGAAAAAAAACCAAGGTTTCGCATTTTCTTTCTGTCTATTCCAAAGTTACCTTATACTCATTTGTAGTAATCCGCTCTGTTTCTTTTCTCTTCTTTTTTGCTTTTTTATCCTTGGAGTGCTGAGTACCAGAGGCCTGGTAAGACTGCAGATCCACTCGTGAATGAAACTGGTATCGGCCACTTTCCACATCACAGTAATAATAAATTCCAGTTGCTGGATCATAGTACAGTTGATTTTCCTACGTAAAAAGCAAAGAGCAATGTTATTGTTACTTCAATAAATACACTGCTCAAAGAAACAGCCAATTAATAAAGAAACACATAGTGGATTTTAAAAAAGTACTCAAATATACTAAAGAACTGTGGTGGCTTAACCCTGGCTGCAAACCAGGTGCCCATCCAGCCACTCTCTCAATCCCCCTCCTTGACAGGACCAGCAGGACAAAGTAAGAAAAGCCCATAGATGAAGATAAAGACAGGGAGATCACCATCATGGGTAGGTCAGATTGGACTTAGTGAAAATGAATTTTACAGAATCAAAGAATCACTAGGTTGGAAATGACCCACCGGACCATCAAGTCCAACCATTCCTATCAATCACTAAACCACCTCCCTGAGCACTTCATCCACCCATCTCTTAAATACCTCCAGGGAAGGTGACTCAACCACTTCCCTGGGCAGACTGTTAAAACATTACTAGTAAACCAAATACTACCAAAATGTTGCTAGTAAACCAAATACAAGAACATTTCCTGTAATTCAGAACATTTACTGAACAAGGAAATATATTCTTTCATGTAATTGTACTACAAACTCTATCTACAACCCTACACTGATAAACAGGCATATGATATAGGGGAGAAGTTAGAAAGTACTTAGAGAAGGGCTTAGCTCACTGGAATTCACACTGTTTGCGAGCAAAGGCCTTGCAGACCCTGGCTGTTGATAAGAAAGGAGTTCATTCGCAGACATTCACTGGTAAAGGACAGCTGGAATGTGAGCAACAGCAGAAAGCCAACTGCATCCTGCTCTGCGATTCTGGAGCTCGACCAGGATGACACTGTGCCTGTGCACAGATTGAGTTCAGGGACGCTGAGACCCTCTGAGACCCTTGACCACGACCACCAGGACACACTGCACCTGCGCCAGTATGGGAGAAGCTTCTCAAATCTAATTATAATAGGAAGCAGGGAAAGCTCATGAATACATAATAGGCATTTATGAATAGGCGTGTCTTTGCACTATAACTATCTGCTTGTTAGACCATACAGTGTGCGAGTTAGGAGGATTACCCCCTTCGCACCCGCCAGCGAATAAACACATACCTACCTTATAACCCTTAATCGAGTTATAGAGTTTGATTCCGCAGAAGACCTTTGTATATCCAACTAAATCTACAAACCATGTCAAAAATAATGGCATCATTTAAGACTTTAGAATCCACAAGCTTCCCTGAGAACAAAAGAAGTAGTTTTGCCTACAACATGCACTTTTTAAAACTGATTTGAACGCAATGCTGCAAACAAAACCTGCTTTAATCACAGTAGATCTACTAGGATTTGTAACAGTTTATAAAACCTCCCCAAAAGCTCTCTTAGGAAAAAAATATGGCAGAAATTAAACGTTATGAAATTTTGGTGCACTGCCTTACATTTTTTATAAGAAATATTCTCTTTCCCATATTATCAAACTATTCAGAAACCACGCTCAAGTAAAAGTACAAGTATTTTGTGTTTTTTAATTCAACACGCTTTTCACTGTTGAGAAGTCGCTGACTTAGTTCAGCAATCTTTTTCTACACAAGCAATGTTTTAACTCAAGCTTTTAATTTTGAAAGTTACAGAGCAGCTTTATAGTATAAAATTCCTACAATGCCACGCAAGTTGAAAATCTAGGAGAAATCAACAAAACCTGAATGAAAATCTAAATTTATATCTTAGTCTACAGCTACCTGTAATCTGGCTGAAATAATTCAACAACTAGTTAACAAACTTCTATTACTATTCATCTTCACTAACTTTTTTTTTTTTAAATCGTAACGTCAGCTTGGATCCTAGTTCTTCGCTCACATCAATTTTTACTACTAAACTTCAACAGAGGAAAAATGCCAAGAGTTTTAAATCCTTACCGCATTGTAATAGAATCCAGTGCTATGGTCATAATACAATCCCGTATTTTCATCATAAATAAATCCGGTTTGTGAAACAGCAGCTTCTGCAGCAGCTCTCAAGCTGTCCGCCAAAGAACCCTCTGGTACCAAAGTATCTTCTGCTTCCTGATATCAGAAAGTAAGAAATTAGACTTTCTTCTAAAAACAACCTCCTTTCTTCCGCAGTGTTTTAAAATGCCCTGTTTATATAAAACAAATAAGTCTTCTATGGACTTGGATTGATTCCAGAACTACAAAACAAAAATCTAGCTGCAGCTTACTGATAAACTCCTACTGATTTCAATGGGACCAAGAATTCATCCTGTGCCTTTCATTTTCCCTAAACTTTATTCAAAAGTGGCTCACGTTAAAAATGTACACATGAATACCTTTTGGTACGTTCCTAAAATAGATTTCTGCTCTACATTCCATTTCAGTTGCTAGATGCTAAGGCACAAATTCAGTTAAAAAAGTGAGATGAAGTGAGTGATCTAAGAGAAGGCTGGATAGCAGGAGAAAAAAACCAAACAGAAGCTCCCAACAAACTTCTTCTATGCTGATTCATTATATCAATGGAGGGGAAAAAAAAAGTACACTTCATGACAGTCAGCAAGGCCATATTGAAGATCTGCTAAAAAAAAATGCTATGCCTCCAGGCTATGCAGGACACACATTTTAGGATTTGCTTTTTTTTTTTTTTAAAAAAAACCCCCAAATCTAAGAGTATGCTACATTTTGAACACACTACAAAGAACTAGTTTCAAAGCACAAAGATGTTTGTCTGCTATCATTAGCACCACACCATCACAAAAACCCATTTCATAAGATGACATCAAGACCAAAAGCACATCTTTTAAATGAAGTGAAATATTAATAGAGCACTAACTCCAAAACTGGTAAAGCCCAAAACAGTTCTATAACCTTCGAATTCTGGATGAAATCTTCCTCTTCTCCACCTTCAGCAACTGTACTGTTATCGGTCCTTAAAGGAATATTAGCACATGTCTGCGATTCCTCTGTGGCATCATGCTCAGTGCCTTCAGCCCCATGATTGTGCTGCACAGGCAGTTCCGATGCACAATTCTGAGCATCAGTGTGATTGTAATAATTTTCATAGTAGTAATAATCTGCAAGGGGAAATAAAGAAGTCGAAGTTGTCTAAATTAGCAAAGCAATATTTTACACAATGCAGTTTAATTATCCTAAATCTTAAACTAAGTTTATGCACATAAGTATTCTAATGAAAGTCAAATAATGGATAGTGCCTCTGCCTTGAATCTACTCTACTTTTGCTGAACACACTATGCCTTGTTTTCACCTACTCTGAAAATCGGTAAAACATGCACGTGTGTAATGCGTGAGATTACTATGTTACAGATTACTATGGCATGAATTCTACTACAGCCCATGCTGCTTTATCCCATTCTAAAAAGAACGGTTTTAATGAACAGGAAACAGTCTGAAAGACAATGTCAGGTTACCGTGTTTAATACAGCTAAGGATATAGACTTGAAATGTATTTTACATTAAAATAAAATTCAAAATAAGATACTGTTTTAGATGCCTCTTTAAGCAATTACTACCCCCTCTACCTGCTTGTGACCATGCAGCATAGTCCTCTGTCTGTACTTCTACACTAGCCGTATCCTTCTCCTTCCTATTATGGATCTCCTTAGTGAGCTCTTCAACCTGAAAAAAACCAAGCATGTTACACAATGCAATGTTACATTTTATTAGTCTATGTCAGAAAAGAATATCAGCCTGTTTTGCATTCTATAACGTGAACAAAACATAACTGCACCACAGCTATTTCAATTGATCTTTATTTTGTAGGAGTGTTTTCTACTTAAATGAATCTCATTCCCATTCATGAAAGGTATAACAATAAAGGCAAGCACCTGGGAGGAAAAAAACTTGACCACGGTTATTTTTAAGGTGCCCACACAAGAAAGCTGAGTTTAAAGCAATAACCACTGTTCTGCATAAAAAACTGCAGCATTTACAAAACTTCCCTATCTGATCATTTTGTTTTGACTGCTGCGAAGCTCATAATGACATTAAAGGCAGTCCTTGGAGAGTAACGAGATATGCACGAGATCGCTGGCAGCACTGACACACCCGCCCGTGGGTGGGAAACGCCCCTGTCCCAGCTCCGTATGACTGCACGTGATCCACGGGGATGGCTCCGGCCCCGGCAAAGGAGCCCCGCGGAGCCGGTTGGCCGGGCGGTGATCTGGGGGAGGGAGGCCGCGTCGGTCGGTTCGCGGGTCCGGGTCTTACCTGCGCCCTCAGCGCCTCACTTTCCTCCCTCGCCTCGCGGTACCGCCGCTCGGCCTGGCGCAGGCGGCGCCGCGCCCGCTCTAGCTGCTGCCGGCAGGCTCCCAGCTCCGCCTCCAGCGCCGCCGCCCGCTCCCCCGGCGGGGAGGCCATGCCTCAGCGCGCGCCCGGGGCACAGCAGCAGCAGCAGCGGCGGCGGCTGCGGCCCCGCCGGCCGCCACCGGCCATGGCGCGCGACCGGCCGCAAGCCAGCCAGCCAGCCAGCCGCGCCCGGCGGCGCCAGGGCCCAGCAGGCGGCACCGGAACAGGAAAGGCGCCGCGGCCGGGACGGAAGTGACGCAAACGCGCGCGACGGGCGACGGGCGGAAGTCGCCCCCAGACACGCCGGAAGTGCCTGCGGGAGCGGTGGGAACGCCGAGGCGGTGTCGGAGAGAGAAGCTGCGGGGAGACTGGGACACCCTCGACCCCCCTCTGCTGAGACCCCCGCCTGGGGCCCTGCGTCTAGCTCTGGCGGTTCTCAGCACGAGACGTATATGGGACTGTTGGAGCGAGTCCAGAGGAGGCCACGGAGATGGTCCTAGGGGTGGAGCATCTCTGCTCTGTCCTGCCTGAGAGAGTCGGGATTCTTCAGGCTGGAGGAGAGAAGGCTCCACGGAGACCTGACAGCGTCCTTCACTGCCTGAAGGGGGCCAGCGGGAAAGCTGAGGAGGGGCTCATTACTTGGGAGTGGTAGGACGGAGGGAGATGATTTTAAGCTGAAAGAGGACAGGTGTAGATTAGGTGTTAGGTAGAAATTCTTCACGGTGAGGGTGGTGAGGCACTGGAACAGGTTGTCCAAGGAGGTTGTGGATGCCAGCTCCTTGGAAGTGTTCAAGGCCAGGTTGCATGGGGTCTTGAGAAGCCTGGTGTAGTGGGAGGTGTCCCTGCCCATGGCAGGGGGATTGGAACTGGGTGGTCTTTTTGGTGCAACCCAAACCATTCTATGATTCTGTTAAAGAGTATCAGGGTGTTAAGATCAGGGCCTGCACAGGGCAGGCTCTGGGCAGAAAGTGCCCAAAATCTGTTAATGGCCTCAACCAGCATCAGTACTTTTGGGTTTTGCTGTGACATTTCTCACTCTGTACTGTGGTAAACCACTTCATATCCTGGCTAAAAACTGCATTGTCAGGTGAACATTGCAATTATAGCTGTCTCAGTAACACTTAAGGCTACTGTGTTAAATCCATGCTGAGAATTACAGCACTGCAATTCTGTATAAGTTTACATTGCTGGGATTTTTAGGTGCAGCTGCAGTGGGTTCCTGTGGCTTCCCCCGTGATTCCCTCATCTCATTATAAAAATTTTCACACCTTCACCTCATAGGTTCTGTTCCAGAAGTATGCTTGATCTCCGTTGAGCAATGAGTTGTTAACAAACTGGAGATGTGATACTCTGTCAGTTTCATGCCTTGTTCCAAGAAATTCATTGTAGTAGGTCACAGCCAAATAGTTTTTAGACCTGATAGTAGTGAGCGTATTACAGACGTACAGACGTGGACCTTTACTTTTCCTAGCAGAAATGTCTGGAATAATGAGACACCTTTAGAGGAAGTGTTCACCTGACTACTTGAAGTAATGTATACATTTCATATATATGTATATATATTTAATATATTTTTGTATATGTGTTTAATATATTCAAATATATGTTTTCCTATATAATATATATATTTCATATAATGTGTGTTTCTTTTGCCTTTTCTTGACTGTTAACTCTTTGTACACTTGGAGTCCCTAAAGGAATGACATTTTTGAAGTTTATGGTGTGTCATGATGCAGGTCACAAAGTTGTAGCTATGCTTCTGTGGATTATTGCCTGTCAAACTTTTGTCTTGACATCAAATTAATGATCATTTTTGCTACTGCAATCTGTCTAGGCACTTCTGAAATGCTTTTAGTTTGGCCTCATGACATTACTTACTAAAGCTTGGTAGCAGCATGGGACAGTAGGTTTTTGGTTAGACCTCACTCAGCAGAAGCATGCATGAACCTGACCTAGCTCTTGCAGGGGAAAAAAATACTACTTTCAGTCTATGAGTTAGAAACAGAGGTAGGGCTACCTTTATTCACCTGCTTCTTGCAGCCGCTGATGTAATGTACCATTTCCATGTAAGCTCAAAAATCACAGTATGTTACAGGGCTATTTTCACATGGACTCTGCCTTTTACTGCAAAGGCAATCAGATAATGTAGTCCTGCACAGCTCATTAAGTACCATTCTGGCCAGAAGCTGCCAGGACCAAATCCTTGAACTCCAGAGGGTGGCCTATGTGGGCAGGCAAGAGGCAAATCTGCATCTATTCCTATCCTAACTGAAAGGAAATGGGCAACTTGACTTCTTCAAAGCACTTTGTGAAAAGGGTAAAGCTCTGATGTGAACTGTAGGCACTAAAAGATGTTAGAATTAAAATACGCAGTTTCAGACCTAAGTTGTGCTCCACTGCATTTTCTCATTGGAAAGGTACATCTTATTGTCTAAGGATGCTGCCTGCTTGTAGAGGGATGGGGTCAGGAAGGCCAAGACACACATGGAGCTGAACTTGGCAAGGGAAGTGAAGACTAACCAGAAGGTCTTCTATAGGTCTGTCAACCAGAAAAGGAAGGCTAAAAATAGCGTACCTCAACTCATAAATGAAAATGGTGACTTCATATCAACAGACAAGGAAAAGACTGAGGTACTGAACAAATTTTTGGCCTCAGTCTTCACTGACAACCACTCTCCTCACCCCTCTGGGTCAATGGACAACAAGATGGGAATCAGGGGTAAAGCTCTGCTCACTAGGACCTAAGCATATATCTATGGGACCTGATGAGATGCATTTCAGAGTCCTGAGGGAATTGGCTGATGTGGTTGGCAAGCCACTCTCCATAATGTTTGAAAAGCCATGGCAGTTGGGTGAAGTCCCTGGTGACTGGAAGAAGGGTAACGTTGTGCCCATTTTTAAAAAAAGGGTAGAAAGGATGACTGTGGGAAATACCGCCCTGTCAACCTCACCTCCATGCCTGAGAAGATCATGGAGCAGGTTGTCCTAGAAGCATGCCAAGGCACATGTAGGACAGGGGAGTGATGCAAGACAGCCAGCATGGCTTCACCAAGGGCAAGTCTTGCCTGACCAGCTTAGTGGTGTCCTATGATGTTGTGACTGCATCAGTGGACATGGGAAAAGCAATGGATGCAATCTAGCTGGACTTCTGTAAAGCCTTTAATACAGGCCCCCACAAAAGCCTTCTCTCCAAACTGGAATGTTCGGTCAGTAAGGAATTGGTTGGATGCTCACATCCAGAAAGTAGTGGTCAATGGCTCGATGTCCACATGGAGACAAGTCCTCAGGGGACTGTACTGAAACCAGTGCTGTTTAATATTTTCATCACTGATATAGACAGTGGGATTAAGTGCACCCTCAGCAAGTTTGCAGATGACACCAAGCTGATAGGAATGGTTGGACTCGATGATCTGGTGGGTCTCTTCCAACCTGGTTATTCTATGATTCTCTGAGTGGTGCAGTTGTCACGCCAGGAGGATGGGATGTCATCCAGAGGGACCAGAAAGCTGGAGAAGTGGGCCTGTGTGAACCTTATGAGGTTCTACACCTGGGTCAGCACGATCTGTGGTTTGAATATAGGCTGGGAGATGACATGATTGAGAGCAGCCCTGTGGAGGAGTAATTGAGGCTGCTGCTCAACATGAGAATGCGTGCTTGCAGCCAGAAGGCCAACCATATCCTGGGCTGCATTGAAATAAGTGTGGCAAGCAGGCCAAGGGAGGTGATTCTCCATCTTTACTCCACTCTTGTGAGACCCCACCTTTAGTATTGGGTCCAGTTCTGGAAGGCCTTACATAAGAAGGATATGGAGCCGCTGGAATGGGTCCAGAGGAGGGCTGCAAAGATGAGCTGGAGCACCTCTGCTAGGCAGGCAGGCTGAGAGAGTTAGGGTTGTTGAGCCTGGAGAAAAGACGACTCCAGGGGCCCCTTTTAGCGGCCTTCCACTACCTGATAGGGGGCTACAGGAAAGCTGGTGAAGGACTTCTTATAAGGGTATGTAGTAACAGGATGAGGGGGAAAGGCTTTGAATTGAAAGAAGGAAGACTTAGATTACACGTTAGGAAGACATTCTTCACAATGAGGGTGGTGAGGCACTGGAACTGGTTGCCCAGGGAAGCTGTGAAAGTCCCTACCCTGGAGGTGTTCAAGGCCAGGTTGGATGGGGCCCTGGGCAGCCTAATCTAGTGGGAGGTGTCCCTGCTCAGAGCAGGGGCATTGGACCTGGATGATATTTAAGATCCCTTCCAACCCAGACCATTCTATGATTCTGTGATTCTGTGATTAATGTATTGTCTCTTTCATTTCAGGTAATGCTTTTGTTTGTATCAAGATGGTTTCACTTGATGTGTATAAGTGAACAAGGACCTGAGCTGGAGGATGGTACTTTCTGAAAAAGCAGAGATTTTATCCACTGTCTTGTATTAAGTTTGCAGAATTGCACTATATTCTATCAAAATACCAGCCTAATCTAAGACCTTTGATCTGCGAGTCATATACTTAATTTTAAAAATAATGCATTACAAAGTTTAAGCAGTAAAAAGAGAATGAAAAATGATGCCAGGACTCCAGTTGTATATTGCTAAATGTTTGAGGCAGATGAAAATGGAAGAGGTGGAGTAGGCGTACATCCCTGCCAGCTGTGGGGAATGTGCTGGGGTGCCTCGACTCTCACCACAGTCTATTGTTACGCTGTTCCTTGCCATCAGGCAGCAGCAGACCAGGTGGAGGAATGGAGTATGCAAAATGGGACTTGCATCCATGTGCAGTGGTGCTAAGTTTGAAGGAGAAGGTGGTGTCAGCTGTCACCACAACCAACCGATTTCCAGACAGACCTCTTGGTTGGTTCATGATTCAGCTGCAGGTTTAAGGTCTCAGTTCTGCTCTTCTTTGATCTCATTATAAAGCCAATCAGCTTGTGCTTCTGAATGTGCCCTTTTGTTGCCCATGTTCTTGGTGGGCCCTTGGCATGGACTGATGAGTTGCTGTTGCAGCCACCTCTGTCCCTACTCCTTGTTCCTCTGGCTGAGGTAGTTACACTTGCAAGTACAGGTGGCATCCCAATCCAGCTAAACAGAAAACTGACACCTGGTTCCTGCACATTTTATGTTGAAAAGAAGGGAGGACTTCAGCTGCAGGGTTGTTTGCCAGCAAAAGGTAGGGAATAGTGGAAGAAAGACAAGATGATTTGTAGGAGGCGTGGACAGCAAGACTGCTGAAACACAGACTGCCTGGCTAAGGGCAAGGTATCTGGGAGAGCTCTCTTCCTCATACATCTACCACGAGCCCAAACCTGCATGAAAGAGAATGCCACTGTGCATCCTGCCCAAACAAAATACAGGAGCCCAAAGCCTGCAGGAAGGGTCTGGAGGGGTAGGAAGGGTGAGGATACAAAGCTCTGACACTGCCTGCTCTTTCCTCAGGTTGATGCCATGCAGGAGCAACCAAGAGTTGCAGGGAGACCTGGCAGCCCGGCATGTTTAGTTCTGGGTTTGCTCTTCCTACTCCCTCATTCCTCTACCCCAGTGGAATGCAATCTTCATCTGTGGCTGTTTCCAGGTTCCTGATTCTCCTGAGGGGCTGCACAAAGACATGAACGGGGCGGAAGAGAGCTTGAAGCCATCTTTGCCATCACAGTCTTCATAGTCTAGTCAAACCACAGTCTTTTTACAGCAGAAAATCATTTTTTTTGTCTTCCTCCACAGTAAGCTGTGAAAATGGACCTCTTTGGCCCTCTCCTGCTGTCTGCCACTGCATGTCTCATACAATCCACCTTTGCCAGTGAACCATAGACCTCCCCCTGTTCCCTCACAGCTGGGTTGCTTTGTTCAGCTTTCAGTCCCTCCACAAGTTCTGTTCACTTGTGCAGATACAGACTGCTTGCTTGCAGTAGCTGTCACTTCCCGTGTAAAATCAAACTAGCTGCCCTGACAGTGCCCTACGCTGCTTTGGCATGAAGAAAATGAGAGAATCCCTGAAGATAAAAGGGGTCTTTATGATTTAGCTTGGTGCTTCAACAGAGGGTCAAGAGTCTGATCAAAAGTGTCTCCTTTGTCAGGCAATTGCATTGTCTTACCTATGATATGTAAAAGGCTTTTGTGAGTGTGATTTCATGTGTGTGGAAATGCAAATGTTCTCTGTTGTAAGAGTGATCTTAAGCATAGCAATTTCCAGTTTCATGTGATTTGTAGGCTTGAGGCTTACTGTCCTGTATCCTGGTGTGTCTCCTTCTCCATGTGGGTTGCTGGAGCCAGCCCACTGCACTCAGATTTTGGGGGTAGATCTCTGGCTACTCTTTTCTGGTTTTGGGTTTCTTACGAAGTGGTGATGATAGGCCTGACTGATACTTGTTTCTAGCCTTGTGGCAATATGGAGATTCTCCAAAAACTTGTTCAGATGGTGATAATATGCCTTGATCTGTGCATTTTCATAGGTAAATCCTCAGAAGTCTTCCTGGAACTTAATGATTTTTTCCATCAACTTATAACATTTGATCAGGCAATGACAAATGCCAAGTTCTGTGCCCTGACAATTTTTTTAAATAATAGTAATGCTATTGCACATATCACCATCTATGCAAATGCCTTAAAGAGAACTCAGCTACAGGGAAAACATATGGAAGAGAAAATCAGTTGCAGCAGATCAAGCTACAGTTCTTTTCAGCAGGGAATCCAGAGACTGGCTTGTTCTCCCCACCCACCACCCTCCTTTTCATATGGATGGTACATTGCTTGAAAAATAGACACCCCCCCAACCTAATCTAGCCTCCCTGGTGTTGTCTCAAGCTTTCTTAAGGGTGGGGACATCAGTTAGAGTGGCACTGCTAAAAGAACAAGTGCTTGATCTTAGTACATCCACTGGGGTCACATTGTCTTCTTGTTGTCATAGTGCTGCTTTGAAGGAGGTGAATTGCCTGGGGGTGGGTTAAAAGCTCCTTGCTGTGATGTGGAGTTGAAAGTACAGGGCAGCAGTATGCCGGTGTCATGCTAGAGGTCTCCATCCAGTTCCTCCATATTTGAGCAGATCACTGGCCCAGTCTTGGTCTGGTCTTGGGCTGGCCAGGGGTCTTAGCAGCATCCTTTCAGAAACGTGAGTAGTATTTCTGCAGAAATGCAAACCTAAAACACCGTGTATCCAAACAGGACACATCTGATCAGTGAACTCTCTTCTGATGGGTGCTGAGGACACTAGGGCACAGGTTTTTTTTCAAGAAGAGCAAGGAAGCGTTTGCGAAAGGCTGCAAGGTACCACCAAAAGGTCAGTAATTTTAGTTGGAATTCATGCTGTATAGACTGTTTCAGCCAATGTTGACAGCTTGTTTTGAGCCAGCACAGGGATTTTAAACAGAATTAGTGAACTACACCTGGGTGATTTGCTTGGTGCTGTTTGCTCTGGTCTTGCTGCAGCATCTTTGAACCAGTTTTAAGATACCATAAAGCACATCTTGGTTTTAAACTTTCAGCATCCGAGGTTCCTTTTGTTCCTGCACAATGTGTAGCCAATCTCCCTGAGGATCCTGAGGCTTCTGGATTCAAACCTACCTGTTGTCCTACTCCAAAGACAGGCACCTTATTCACAATTAGAGATCCTGCTCCCCTGTTGAGACACTTGAAAGTGAGAGCTTATGTAATGTGAACATATTTCCAGAATTCATAGTCCTTCTGAACTTACAATTCAAGGATAAGAATGTGAAGGAAACCCCAAAAATCCAAACAAATATAACCATGACTTTGCACAGTGCTCCTGTTTTAATTGCATTTCTCTGTAAAGCAGAAATGTGAAAGAAAGTAGCTTTTACCACTAGATGGCATTTAAGGACTGTTTTTTTGGATTTCTAACATAATTTTCTTGCTATCTCCCCACAATTTAGGCTTCAGCACACAAGTGAGATGCTGATATAGAAGCCCACAAACAGAGCTGTAAAGTTGACTTGAATGAGCCATGGAAACCTGCCCTAACACTCCTGAATCTCACTCAAGTTTTTCTGTAGAGTTAGGAAAAAGCAATGCACACAAGAAAAAGGCAGATCTTAGCTTTGTTGAATCAGCTGATGCTGGAAACAACCAGCAAAAATGGCTCAGTGCTGTTCCTTGAGATAACCTGATCTAAGGGCTTGTCAGCACAGCAACAGGGCAAGATTCACCCATTGCCTCTACGGTAATTAATACCCTAGAGAGAGTCACCTGCATCTAAGCTTCTTTGTACCGTTCTCCTTAGGAATCACTGCTGCCAGAAGATATCTGTATTTCTAGTGCTGTAGAGTGAATGGACACCTTAACACAGGCACAAAAGTTACTCCAAAGTTGGAATTCTGTGAACTTGTTATTGATGTTAAGTGCCGAGGAATAAATATGGATGCCCCTTTCTTCCTGTATGAGTGACAGCATTGGCATTGCCTGTATTTTCTTAGTACCAACTGAGCAGCAATTCTCAAACAGCACATGCACATGTAGAACTGTTGCTGTGAGTCACCGTCCACCTGCTAGCCAGGGCACATCACAGGCAGCACCAACCTGAACTCCTTAGCTTAGATACTATTTCTATTTCCATTTTTTATAAAAGCTACTTAACCTTTTTTTTCCCCAGTGGCATAAAGTTGCAAAACCTCTGTCATCATTGCTAAGTGATTACAAATAAACTTGTAAGAACAGTGCTCAGTTGCAAATGCAAAAACAGTTAATGCAGGCAAGAGCTGGAGTAGTAAATACAGGCTGTTTTCTGAAGAGAGCTAAGCTCACTACCAGAGGTTCAGGCTGGAGAACGCCTTCCCTCTCTCCTCTTTCTAGGTACCCATGTGTAGTCTCACTTCCATCTACTCCCAGAAAGAACATCTGCTGCTAATGAGGTGAAAATTATTGCAGCTAACCCTTTCTAGGGTGCTTCAGCCTCCTCTAATGAGTATGACACTGGCATAACCATCATGGTGGATTTATTAGCTTGTGTTATGCATGCCCTCTTGACAGTGCAGCAGTGGGAAAGGTTGTTCTTTTCTTTCTTAGGGTATGCTGTTATGGTACCAATGCCTGTGGTATGCTTGCATCTAAGGAACATACCTTCCTACTCTGCAATTTCGTGGTACCCGTGTGCACTCCCACTTCCATCCACTGCCTCTCTGCACCAGCCCTACTGATGCTTCTCCGGCTCCTCACCCTGGCCTCTGTCAAACTTTAAAGTAACAAGTTCTGCGCACTGACAGACATGTGTGGTTTGCTTACACACTGTGTAGAGGGCCTTTCTCTGCCTGTAGTATACCCCAGAATTCAAGATAACTGTGTTACAGGAAAGAAACACTCAATCGGCCAGTATAGAAGCAGATGGATCATGTGGCAGTGGGGTGGAGAAATGTGCCCACCTCTCCATGGAACATGCAGATGCTGCACCTATTTGATGTATGATACTTAAATACTAGCTGAGCAAGTTGCAATCTTTCCACTTTCCTCCTTCACAGTCATGCTACTGGTTATGTAATTTTTTTAGTTCTTGTTTTAATGAAGAATCAAAAGGAACACAGAGATATTGGATGGTGTGCCAGTGCAGATTTGTAACAGATTGTAAACAAATTGGTGACAATTAAAAGACTCTCTTTAAGGAGTTTTTTTCTTCTAAAAGTAGTCCTTTTTCAACTGGGTCATTGTGGCAAAAAGATATAGAGATGGTTTTGTGAGGAAGGTGGGAAGCAACCTCATCACTAGGTTAGTTAAAATGGCAGCTTTGTTCAACTGACTCATATTTCGTAAGAAATTTTATGGATGTATTATCAGGTAGTTAAAAAATAACTGGAGTAGTGATCGCAGAACTGCTGTAGTCATTTGTAGCTGTGGTGACATGCATGTAGGTATTCCTATTGCAGTGGGCTATGTTGAGACCCTAAGAAAAAATCAGGTATGACCTGTTTTAATAGGTATGCCACAGGAATTACCTGATCTTCCACTGGAAGCCTGATGGATTAAAATTATCTCAGCAGCTTTATGATCTGAATAAGAGTAAAATTGGATTTAATCTAGTTAAAACAAAACCACAATTATTTTTAATTTTTACTATTAATTGTTAGAGAATTAAATGAGATCTAAATGAAACTCAGCATCCAGGCTATCAGTGGCTTTGATATAAAGCCATATTTTTAATTTTCACATTTCTTTGGGCTGAGCCATAGGCAATACATCTGATTTTTATCTAGTATGAACTTCTTTCTGTAAAAAAAAATACTCTCTTTCCTATTCTGGGGTAAAGTAACATTTAGGATTGCGGGTTTTTAGCTGTTTTTCATTCTCAAAAGCCTCTTGAGTCTGATTCATTCCCTGTATACAGAACAGCCTCCGTCTCTTTGGAATGAAACAAAAGTTGTGTCAAATAAGCAATGTTCAACATGATATCCTGTTGCCAATTATGCCCCTGCGCTTCTCTTGTGGTTTATCCTCTGGGGGATGGTGTGTCCTGGAAGAGAACATTCAGTTTGTAGTTTTTTGGAGTTCTCCCTCTGAAACAAGACCTTTCATTATAAACTTTAAAAAGGCATTTGTGGATGCGCTGTAGGAATTTGTCACTGCATTTAACTGTAGAATTGTATTTGCATGTCACACACGCACTTTTGAATCTAAGAGTGGTTAGTGCTTTTATCATGCAAAACCCAAATATTTTTGAGTCATTCTATTTAGAGGAACTTACCCTATCCTCCCTGTAATCCTCATAAGAAATATTTATTTCATCTTCCCAAAACATTCCATCTAGCTCTAAAACAGATCACGAACCATGTTTATAGCTAGGAGGACACACATCATGCCTAGAAAGGTGATCCTCTTTAAGGGTCACATCATGACTTTGGGTCAGTAGCTGAGCTCCAGAACACCTCTAAAAGCGCTCTGAAAGGCCAGAGAAGGGAGGTGTAGCAGGTGTTTTGGAGGCATCGCTCTGCATTGTGGTGAAACTTATGTTGTCTTTCTTTTCTTAACACTCTGCTTACTTGGCCTCCCAAACATCAATAAACCATGAAAATCAGCATTTCTTCAGTATGAGCAGAGCCTTGCAAAAGTTCTCTTCTTGCTATCTGTTAGAAAAGAACAGCGAGTAAACAGGAATGCATCTGTGTTTTGAAAGCAGGAGGGCTAGCAGTGAAAATTCCCCCATGACTATGGTTTCAAAGCAGTTCTCAACTCAAACATTTTTTTCTCTTCCTCAGAGGCTTTTAAAATGGTTTCTTTCCACATAGAGAGCAGTTGCAAACCAGTTGCTTCCAAACCTGCAGATTACCCAGACCCTTCTCTTAAAATGGTAATTCTTGGCTGTCTATTTCTAAGGCACTTCCCTGGATTTTTCATGGAATCATAGAACAGCCTAGGTTGGAAAGAGTATCAAAAGATCTTCTAGTCCAAATTTTTGTGGGAAAGGCAGCCTAGATGAGATTATCTAGCAGCTTTTCTAATTGCATATTGAAAACCTACAGCAATGGCGATTCTACCATGTCCCTGGGGACACGGTTTCAGTGATTGATTATTCTCATTCACAGTTGTCCTGTAAATAAAATACAAAACTAATTTAGTGTTTAAGTACTCGGTGTTCCTTAATACACCTCTGAGATACCGGACTACAGTGGTTGAAAATATGATAGTTCCAGGCTGTTCAAAAGGACCTCTTGATCCTGTTAGGTTCTGGTAAACTACAATCCAAGCACGTGCTGCCAGCATGATTTTCCAAGGAGATGTGAACTTGCTTTGCCCCTCAGGATGAACACCAACCCCTGGCGTGTGAGCCCAGGTGGGACAGCAGCAGTTCTAATGGGGTCATTTTGTAGTCAGGCTTGTATTTTCTATTGTAGCCTGACAGGCACTGGTTGAAAGAGTCAAAAAAAAGGCTGGGGCAGTGGTAGATGGAAAAAAAATTGCTATTCGTATGATCAGTGGCCTTTGATGTGCAAAGATATCCCAGAACCCAATAGATCAGAAGGATCAGTTCCCCTGAAATGCCCCACAAGTGTAGGAGTTTGACAAAAACACCACAGGGCAATATGTGGAAGAACACAAAGGTGCGCAAGGGTGTCAGTAGCTGAAAGAAGGCGTGCTTTACATGCATAGGGCATGGCCAGTCATTGCATACCTCATATAAGCGTGTGTGAGATGGTACAAATAGTTCTGTATGCTTTGACTGAAAACATTTGTCTCCATTATGTAAGATTCCAGCACCAGACTGGGTTGGGGTTTTTTTTTTTTTTCAAAATAAAAATGTTGGGCGGCTTGAAATCCAGCTTTGCTCTAAGAAGCTGCAAATCATTAACGTTCAGTGCAATGTGCAGATCTTATCAGTGCTCATAACTCACTTTTTCAGCCATCGTGTTACTGGGACATGGCACTCTCTGACAAGTTACTATTCTTCTCTGTGACTGAGAAGATGTTTTCAGCAACTTTGTGAATAAAATTCTCCATGGATATACAGGAAATCTGTGATCAAGGAGATGTCTACAAAGCCCTTTCCCCTACTGATTTCTCAGTTAAATCCTTTGAAATAAAATGTTTTAAAACTGAGAGCCTTGGAAGGTTCTTTAGATGATGTTTCGCCTTGGAATCCAGTAAGGCAGCATCTACATTTTTCTGAGGAGGTTTTCAGGTGAAGTGAACCATAAGATTGCTACCAAGTAAACATTCATCTTTACTTAGAAATGGCCTCATTACTCAGCAGGTCATACATTCATTACTGGTTCTCGTCTTGGGAGCTTGCAGAGTCACCTGGTGTCTCGTCTAAGTGTTTTAGCAGTGGCCAAATGGGTATTAATGATTGGCCCTAATAGGGCCACATTGTAAGATTTTATTTGAATGCCACAGAGTAACTGGGTCATCTAGAACTGACCTTCCCAAAAATGTCACCACAGCATGCAACTATTGAGAGAGTTAGGCATTGCTGTTTTGATTAGTCATTTTATGACTCTGTCTCTAAATCCATCCATTCAGCCTATTTTTGGCTTAAAGCCAACACCTGCTGCTCAGGCTGGGAACTGCCTTCTCTTAGAAAGACCAAAGGAAATGTTGATTTGCGCCGTGTCCATTTGAATCAAAGATCAGCAGGGGAGAATTTCTTCCAATCACAACTGAATTTGAGGCTGTGGGTGACAGGTAGGCCACTGCTGTAGCTTGTAATGACTCTAGTTAAATCCCCAGCTGCATACTTTAATTGCAAGTTAAATTAAGATATTGTACAAAGAGGGTTCCAAATGTAGGTGTCTTCCTTTCTTAAAATAATCCTTAGAAAGCAGTCATGTGCCAAAAGCTCTGTGATGTGGTCACATCTGACTCTAGCTTTGACATTAGCGTGATGCTGCCTGTTGAGGTAGCCGTCACTGGAGTCATTGCTGTTACTCAGAAGTGTAGTTGGACTCCTGATTAAATACAGAGGTCACAATTATAAAAGATGGGTTACCTATTTTGGTGACTGATATCAGAAAAATGTGGTGGTCTTCACTTTACAGCAATTATTTCCATATAGTCTGTGTCTGATTATAGGCTCATAGGATAATTCAAGTTGGAAGGGATCTTTAGAGGACCCTAGTGCAACCTCCTGCTGAGAGCAGGATCAGCTACAAAGTTAAAGCAGGTTATGCAGGATTTGCCAAGTTATTTCTATGTGCATCAGTCTCTGCAAGAGTTTTGTGTAAGTTATCTTTCTTTTGATCCTTGCCCTCACTTCTTTCCTCTTGCCTACTCTGGGGATCATGTGCAGATGTTACATTCAACAAGACAGTTTCCTAAGTTTGTACTAAATTTTTAATGTATGTGTTAGCTAAAACCTGGAAAACATAACTCAAAATGCCCCTGTGCTCATTCATACCTAATGGAGTATGTTCAGTTCATCCACATTCTTGCCTCATCACCTTTCTTCAGGCTTAGATAGGATCTCACACAGTAGTTTTCAATTTCTGCATTAAAAGCTTTTATAATAATGTACTGTATTTCTTGCCATGTAGCTGTCATTTTAATTTGAATGTCTCAAAGGAAATAGTTTTTTTTTACAGCATAATTATGTTTCTGAGCTGCACACTAGGATCAGGTCTGGAGCAACTGGCTTGACAGCTCTTTCACATATATATTTTTCATGTTTTGAAATGCAAACTTCCTGTTTAATTTCTGTGTGATCAAAGGTGTCTGTTGTTGACAACTCAGTCCAGCTTGGCAGTTGGTTACAGAATTGTATGCATTTGCTACCCTATTTCCACCACAGCCTGCCACATCATTAATCTTCCTTCGAAAGATCTTAAACAGATGCTTTTATACTTTTAGGCACTTCAGAGAGATACCTCCAGTTATTAAGCTATGGATGATACATCTTTGACATAATACCAGAAGAAACTTTTCCAAATGAACACCAATCCTTCCTGTCCGTGCAGGAATTGCTCTTCGAACAAACTGGTGAAGGAGCTCCACACTGAAGCAGACTGGGCCCCCTCCCCTCCTACCTCAAAGAGCTCAGCTCTTTGAGCTTGCAAATGTAGTGCTCATGCTGAAAGCTGCCAGTGCTGGAAGCTAAGGGCAAGTAGTCAGACAATTTTGCCAGTTCTTCAGATTCTGTATACCAAGCACACTCTCCTTTTGGGCTGAAAGTATGACTCAGAACTATGTGAGGAAGTATTTCAAGATCCTCATGAGTCTTAATCACTATCCTCCACCAGATGTCAGGGAGCTTTCAAACTTTTTCAGAGGCAAAACTTCAGTCCTTGTACATCCACTCAGGGCTAATTAAAATATGGTCTGGACAAGACCAAAATATACCTAGAATGACTTAGCACAGGAAAGAAAATTGATAGCAAGATAGCTTCTCTGACACGTTTACTTCTCTGCAGACCACAAACGTTCAGAGCTGATGTTGCCAACCTTATGCACAGTAAGTATAATAAGCCAGGCTTTTGTCTCTGTGCTTAGGAGGAATGTTGTTAAAAGATGCAATTACCTTGAATATTTATCTACAGGCCTCAGAAGGCCATTTTGGACAATCAAGGCTGAGCTGTGTTGTTGGCTTGAGTGTACTTTTCTTGCATTCGGCTGCAGGCTGGTGTGGAGAGGTGTGGTAGATTTGTCATTGAGAAAATAAGGACTGCCTTTGTCACCATTCCCTACAGAAAATTTGAAATGGCATCCTGGAAAAAAGCATAGTTTCTGGAACACTTGGTCTACTGGAACTGCATTCAACAACAGGTTACGAGGGATAAGGTTTTTCTTTAATTTGAGTTAGGAAGTGTATTGTGTCTTTCTTTGTTAGTGAGAAATCAAAAATTATACATACTTATAGATACCTGTGAGACCTGTTATTCATAATAGAAATCCTTACATAAAATCCAGCTTCCTCTAGCATTTAAATAACTATTCAAAGTGAGAAGAATCTACATTATTCCATGCAGTGGTTATAAGAGAAATATAAATTACACAGGATTCAAGCTGAAATCTCGTTCTGGTGACTAAGATAATTGTTTCCAGAAGAAGCCCATGCATAAGATGTATGATATCAGAAACGTAACTAATCTTTTTCAAAACCTGTAAATTGTAGACACTCCTTCTCCCTACCTTATCTGCTTCACCAATGCCATCACAAAGTTATCACCCAGCCAGCAGAGGAGGTAGCACTGCAGCGAATATGTGCAAGGAATTGGGAAGCAGATACTATGGTAAAATGTAATTCTGCTATATAAAAAATGTATTTCTTTGGAGACATTTGTATTAAAGTGACAACTACATCCCAAGAAATACAGGACATATTTCTAAATGCTTTTCTAATGTGGAAATTGAAAGTTACTGTGCAAGATCCTATCTAAACCTGAAGAAAAATCTCAGTTTCCAGATCAGCTGAAGAGCATATGGAACAGTTTCCAATTTGTTATGTAGAATTCTAAGATTCTGGCATAAAAGAGCAAAAGATGAAAGATGGCTTCAGTAGCTCTTGGAAGAAGCTGGAAGCTGGCATGAGGGTCAAAAAAAGGAAATGAGGGAAAACCTCTGCATTCCTGATGTGAGCTCTGGGCTATTCCCTTTGGAGTCTGACTGATCTAATTTCACACTTTCTACCTGATTCTTTGTCTTTGCTAAACCCAAAGGCATCACAAGGCAATAGATAAGTAAAAGACGCCTGCAGCTGTGGAACTTCTGTCATATATTCAATTATGTGAATTTATAGCCTTAGCTAATTAGTTGACAAAAATGCAATTCCTTATGGCTTCTTCTTGGGATATTTTCATAGAACCAAGTATGTTTGTTTCTTTTTTCTTTCGTTGCTTAATAATAAAAGGTTTCAGAAAATGTTTTCCAGGAGAATAATGACTATCTGAAATTTGCATTTACTTCTCAATGATCTTTTCAATGGGAACTCACAAACATCTTAACAAAACTCTTCCTATGATTTCTTTTGGGGGGATAGTCACTGCTGCATGTGCTGCCTGTACATATTTGTTTGCACTTGGCTCTTTAGGGAACTGAAAGTGAATACCAGTTTCAAGGATACCTTGATGACTGATAATGCCTGAATATCAACAAATACTGGTCTGGTTTGTTTTTTTTTTTTTTGTCTTAACACCTAAGGAAAAAAAAGCAGATACGAAAGCCCCCAAACACTATGAAATGATGAACAGTTAGTCTGTTGTAAACATTTAGGTGCATTCAGGAAAGAACATTGGAGAAGTAGGCTCACAATATATTTGCAGGATGTTATTTTGTTCCAGTCCTCATCAGTCCATGACACTTGAGAGAGCACAAAGACATCAGCTGAAACCTGAGGGCTTTGTCATACCAACAGCTAAGTAATTAATTTGAATTTTGGAATTACTTTCTTGTTGAGTCGTTGCTTCCAATGACACCTCTGCTGCAACGGCACTGTAAAGCACTTCCACCTTCTACATGCAGCCACACATTCCCATCCCATTGTGCACTCCCTTGTCTGAGTTTGTCTGATCTTTTCTAGCAACAGCCAGGTTGTCTTTATCCTTCACCATTTTACTGTTCTGCTTTGTAGTGCTGCCCTATGAAAACTTGTGTCAGCACAGCTGGGTGATGGGAAGTAATGAGATTGGAACTCTAGAACTGCTGCAGGTTTATGTCAGGGGTGATGACTCAGCCAAGCCTTCCCACAGCAGAAAAAAGAGATTTCAAAATAGTTTGCCCTAACAGCTGCTGCTGCTGTGATGCAGTCAGGCAGGATCTCTAGTACGTGGCTGGATGAATTATCAGAGCCAATGGTTGCTGGAAGTCCCAGAATATACTTATGTTCCCCAGGAGAGGGTTTGGATTTACATCCATAGCCACGTGGTGGAAGTCATGAGTAGGTGCAGTGACTTTCAGCTCAGGGGACTATACCAGTCATGGGGAGACTGGAGCTGGGAACCAGGAGCCTTCCTTGCTTGCTGAGTACAAACAGAGCCCCTGTGAAGCTGGGAAGAAGCTGGGAAGTGCAGTGATTCTCAGGTCTCAGGAGCTGCCTCCAAATATCATCCCTAGTTTCTTAAGCTTTGCTATCTGTTCAATAAATTTATTTTATTCAACCTTTAGATGTGTCCGAGATCTGTTTCAAGTGCAGAAGGTAGCAGGTCCCTGGAGTTGCCTTGCTTGGGAAGGCCTGATTTTGAAAAAGAAAAGATGGTTCCTTTTGATCACCAAGTGCTTCTTGCTAAGTGCCAGGGTTGTTTTGCAACCCAGGAAGACAAGCTGTCAGTAAGAAAGACGGTGAAATGCCTGATTTCCCATCACTAATGGCAAGGCTGCAGCTAATATTTCCTTTTCCAGTCCTGTGGCTTATCTGTGTCCTGTTTCTTTTCTATATCTGCTCTAGAACTATTATGATGGTGATTTCTGGTACTTGATTAGTGACTCAGTGGCTTTTAAGTGATGCTATAGTATAATCTAATCGAAAATGTTTTAATTCTGACCTGAATTCTGTTGGCTTTTTAACTCCACCTTTGTCTAAAATAATGAATACAATATATAGGCACTGAAATGTCATGCACAGTCAATTTAAAAGTATTTTAAATTGAAAAAAATTAGAGCTAATTGAACATAAAATATCTTTCAGCTATTTGAAATAACAGTTCAGATGCACTGAATGCCAACTCCCTTCCTTCTCCTGAGCACAGAAAGTACTTATTTCTTTCAAAGATCAAAATGTCATGAATGTGCCTTCCAGCCACATTTGTTAAGAAACTAACTGAGGGGTGGTTAGAAAGAAACACAAGTTTTAAATGTTCTTCATTGTTTACACTACTTGTATGGTCTTGGAGCTCATTCACCCTAGTCTAGTAAAAAAGAGCAGTTATTACCATGACTTACAAGCAATCAAAAAATATGGAGTGTGTAGGTACCATCCTGAAATTTTCTTGCTCCTTGAAATAAAAATATATTCATAACTGATTAAAAAACCACTTTTGTCATAGGTCTAATCATAACGCAGTAGCAGTAATTGCGTTCTGAACTCAAAACGTTGATGCAGCAGTCAGCAATCTCTGCTCTTGTATCCCAGACTTTATGTTTGCCAGGTACTTGACAGGACACAATCAAGTCTTTCAATAAGTTAAATTAGCCTAGTGTGATCACCTCCTTTGAAAGTTAAATAAGATATAGGGGTTTGAGTAGAGACCTCTACAAGCTTTGTGATTTGAAAACAATTGCTACTAATTAATATATTTCTTACGAAAGACACAAGACACTTCTTGTTCCCATTGCTTATTCTGTGTGTGTAGTAAAAAGTATGTGAAATGTCAAGGATTGGTTTCATTTAATCAGTATTTGTACTTATGCATCAGTTGCGAGAGATAGCGAGGAGTAGTTTCTTGTTGGCCACTCCCCATAGTGGCAGTATGGATGATACGGGCTTTTTTAGAAGAAAGAGGAGGCAGCTGATGCATCCTTTTGACTGTGGAGCCTGAGACATGACAAAGACTCAGAGGACTGTGAAAAGAAAGTACATGGGAGACAGAAACCCTATCTCTGTTTCTGGTGATTAGTCTCTTGCTCTCAGCCTCTTTGCAAGCAAAATATAGGTGTAAAATGTTTAATCCTATTGATCTTACAATTATGTATGGAGCTTTTGAGGCCACCCATCTTATGGACTTACAAGTCACAAACTTTCAGCTGCCTTGCAAAAGGACATGCTCAGAAGAAAAATAATAGTAAGATGATAAAGAAAAAAGATCTGTGAGGAGTCGGGTAACTCAGATCTCCCGTCCTGCTGAGGATAGAGCAGTTTCCACAGGACCGAAAAGCATCTTGCTGAGAGGAGTGGACAGTTCTGGGTGGCTGGTTTTGGTCACTAAGGCCACCTTGGACTGGAATCCCTCAGGATGTAGCAGGCTGCCATGGTTTTCAGACCTTGGGCTCCAGTGACTTCTCCAGAGTGTATGAGGTACCACACGTGCCTCAGCACACGGCATCAGCTGCTGCAGCATCCTCAGCAAGGCTGGTACAAAGACGACAGCAGAGATGGGACAGCATGGAGGTAATACCTCTGACTGACCTCAATGGGATAAGGTCTTTCAGCCACGTGTTTGCTTTCTGTTTTACTACTGGGCATATTAGTTTGGCCTGCAATCATAACCTGTTTTTACAGCTCCCTGAAGTGGTGTCTGGGGGTATAAATCCTGCTGGAGGCTGGGTTTTTTTGGCAAAGTAGCTGGTCCTACTGCCAGGCTTGTCCATGCTCCCTGTGGGGACAGGATCGTGGAAGAAAATGTCCTTTGAAACATGGCTGCCTTTTGTACTGAAGAGATCTGATTCAGAACTGAGACCAGCAGCAGGTTAACAGTTTCCTTGTGTGATTGGCATGTGGTTCATCAGTCCTGTTTGGTCCCTGGCACCCTCTTAATGAACGATATAAATATTTCCAGTGAATCCCAAGAGTCAATGTCGAGGATAATGAAATGATGCCATACCATTCACGTATTCCTTGGCTTTATGAGCTTGACTGAATTTCCTAAAAAGGGAAGTCTTCTCTGTGTTTTTCCCACCAAAGAACAGCTGTATTTCAGCACAGAGTTTCAGCCCATGGATTTTTTCCATCTTGCAATTGCATTTATTTGATGGATATGAACTCAGGCTTTGGCTTGGATTAGTTCTATATTAGCTATCTGAAATATATTTGCTATTAAAAACAAAATCCTGTACCACTGGATCTACATAGATCTCAAAGTATTAGCTCCTTCCACTTTATTCAACTATCAGCAAAAATAAGTAGACTGAAAAACCTAGTACTGTTACAGCTGAAGGATGATCTCATTTTGTATCCCTGAGCTCATTCTCTGTAAGTCAGCATGGAGGAAAGACGGGTAGGAGATTTTGTATACTTGCCAGGGTCCTTGTTAAAGGCCAATTTATTTTTCATTATTTAACAGACAATGTTGAAAACACAAATACCAGTGGGATAACACTGGTTTATGTAAGTAGCAGTGGGAAAACTGCGGTAAACCAGAGGTGGGACTAATCTCTTAACAGAGAGGAGTGAGTAATACCAGCTGAGTCAGAAAGTGCAAAGTCTCACTAGGTGCTCAGTATGTCCATGAGGAGCAGAGTGTTTCTCCTCCCATAACAGTGGTCGCTACAGGTGGGCAGGACTTACGTGAGCAGTGAATCCTTGGCGCACTGGAACCTATGAGGACAATAAGGACTAATAAAGGCATTTTTGAGAAGATAAGGCAAGCGAAGGGACTGCTTGAATTTTTAATGAAAACTGACAAAGTAGCTTTTCAGCTAAGTAATTACAACTATCACTGAACAATATATTACCAGGGTTAAAAAGACTCCACAGCAATCCTGTGAAAAAGAATTACTACTATGCATTTATTTAAAATGACCAGATAACCTGCTCAAGAGTGCTATTAATCCACAAACAACATTAGCTAGAACAAGAGACCTATTTTCAACACTCTATTAAGAGTATGCAGCATCAGAACAGAGTTAAAATGCCATTTCTCAGTGGAGCCATTTGCCTTACAGTATGTGCAGCTTGCAGCTTTGAATTGTTCCTTGTTTCTTCAGCTTTCCTGTGAAGTCCACTTAAATAGATGATGAGAGGGATGTTGATTCTTTGTCTTTTTCCTAGATATTAATATCAAAGAAAAGAAAACAAGTGGATGTGCTCTGACACTTGCAAAGGGAAGACATGTCCTTTAACACATTCCATTTACAATCTTCGGTCTCATGGGTTGTCCCTGGAAAGCAAGGGTTACCCATAGTGTAATTCCAAAGCGCTAACAAATTGCTAGCTCTTTCCCAACAAACCAGGAAGGGCTCAGGCTGTTCCAGTGACTTCCACTGCCAGAAAGGGGAGATTGTGTTCCCACCCTCTTCCAGACTCACCTGCCTGCACGTGCCTCTGACTTGCGGTGGCTCACTGGGTCATTCTCTGAGCTGAATGATCTCTCTGGATTGGCAGAGGAATTACATGACAAGTTAGCTGGGTGAGTAGCAGAGGAGAGTCAGACACACACTGGAGAAGGCAGAAGAAAGAAGAGGAAGCAGAGGAGGAGAGGAGCATTGTGACTTCAGCCTCAGTCACTAGCACACTCTGACAGCTCAGCAGAGCAGTCAAAATCAACTCGTTTCCTGGCTTCTTTTATTTTTGGTGAAGAACGAAACAGCTTTAGACCCTCCCACCCACTGTCTACACCATCATGAGGGGATGGTAATGAAATGAACAAAACTCACCTGCTAGCCTCAGCTGCTAGTGTGTTTGTTTAGGCTTCTAGCACCTTACTTTGAGTGATTTGGGGTCTCTGTGATCCCCGGTAGAGTCTCGGTGCTTGCCTGTCTTCATACTGCTCCCGAGGCTTACTCAATCTCAAGGGATAAGAGAAAAAGGGGAAAACTAAGCCAGTCTACAGATTCCAGTCAGATGGTTCCTTTTAAACACAGGCTTGACAAGTAATGCTTTGTCAGTATCAATGCACATCAGTGACCACATTGTTCAGTCTTGCATTTGGGAGTACTTTCCAATTAAAAGCAAATCGCTGAAAGAGACTTTCAAATTGGTTTCATTGAAGAAGAAGAAGAAATGAAGGGAAGCTACTTGAGATCTGACAATAGCTGAAGTGATTTGTAAGCATGAAGCATACAAGATAACATTTAATTAACAGCAGCAAAAATAGAAGATAGCTTTGAATTTACGTAAGTTCTCTTGTTCTACATATGCGCAATGACCTTTCTTCAAGTTTCTCTTCTCAGAAATTTCTATTAACCCTCCATTCCTACAGATGAAATTCCAGTCAGAAGTTGGGCAGTATTTCCTATCTCTTTTTCTGAACCCTTATTTGTAGGGTTTACCCCAGATAGTGTTTTCCAAAAATCTCCATCTGGAATAATTTTCCTTAAAGCTGGGAAAGTGACAGTTTATGTAGCAGAAATGACAAATAAATTCTTCTCTTTATTATGGCTATGGAGGAGCTTAGTTATCCACTGCTTTGTGATTTTGAAACATCTCTGTCGCTTAATCAGGTAGTATCTTCAGGAGAAACCAGGATCCATGGTCCCCTGGTCAGCAGAGTCAAACAGATGGGTATTTGGTGCTTCTCACCTGATCCACTTTGGACTCCCATTTCAGGGAGACCTGAACCTCAGTTCCCAGACCCCGTTTCTCCCCACTGGCCAGTAAGTGGGCCCACCAGGGGTGGCTCCAATTATGCATATCATTCAGTGAGACTGATGGTGAGAAGGTCTTGGCTCAGAGCACATCTCCCAGCCCCGGCATGACTCCAGTGGTCCCTAGAGGTGAGAAACCCCTTCCCACAGCCTCTGCTCAGTACCTGGTGTGATGGTATCACAGTCTGCACCCAGTTCCCATCCTGCATCAGGATGCCGTTGTTGAGATGACACTGAAATGGTCATAGCGTTCACATCAGAATTCTCTCCAGACCATTTGGCAGACTCTCTCTCCCTTTGTGTTGAAGCTGGAGCTGGAGCTCCCTGGTGATGCCATGGCTTCCCACCTGCTTTGAGACTCTGTGATGCCAGGATGGCAGCTGTCTTATGGGATCTGTGGTGTTAGCCAAGGTGCCTACTTTATTCACTCACTGATCCCCCATCTCCCTTGTGAAAGAGAGGATGTTTTGGACCTAGGAAGCAGCTAGAGGGGTTGGATGATGCTGAGCAGCCAGGTTGTGGCCTCTCTGTCCATGAAGTGCTCCAGCCTCTGCTGGCCAAGCCTCTGGGCAACTTAGGGCAGCTGTGAAGGAAATGCCCAGATGATCTAACAAGGTACTCTCTAACCAGAACAGTTCTGCGAGGCTAGAGACTGTAGTGGACACACAGCTATTGTCTGTGGAGCCACATCCTCCTGCAAGGCTCCCAGCAAGGGGCTGGCATTGGCACCTGGACCCTGTCTCACTGGAGGTAAGGACTTCTCTTTCTTTTAAAAAGACAAACAGGATTTCTCCGTGACTGTGATTCCCTCTTTCCCTGTTCCAGTATGAACCTTCCCACCAGTCTCTCCTTCTAATGCTCTGTTGGAATTTGAAAACCAGCGTGAAATCTGCACACAGCTTCCTCTGCATCTAGTAGATCAGGCTCCTCCTGTCTTGCTTTTATGGCAGACACATGGTAGTTTAGCTGTGGTGTCTGCTTTTTTTTTCCTTTTTGGGCGAGGCTTTCCTGCTTTTAGTTTTACTCCAATTTGGAGTTTTGCTAGCTTAATTCATGCTATATTACACCTCTGTAAATCAGAAAACATCGATGAAACTACATCTCAATATCTCAATATGAAAAATAGCAGTATTTAGTAGTAATAGTAAGCTGCCAAGGAATTAGTAGTTAATCTGTAAGTGATTACTCATAGCAAACAATCAATTGTACAAGAAACATGAGAATGTGTGTCATCTATTTATGTGACCATATTACCCAGAGTTAAGCAGTGCTCCAATTTTTGTGGCAGTTGTGTTAAAGTCAGAGGGAGAACTCCTGGCTTCTCAGTGATGGAGTCTCATGTATTTGTGTAGTAATAGAATCATACCCATGGGTTTTCAGATTGATTTTTCCCTTTGCAATTGATGCAATGCAGACTCTTAATCTACTTGACTTTGGTGTGTCCTCTGTAAAGTATGAAAATAGATACTTGCCAGAAATTTCCCCTCCTGCTCCACTTTTCCTTTCTAAGACAATAAGAACAACTATTAAAAAAAGCCAAGAGATGGGAACAAACTCTGATGGATCATGTTTCTGAATTAAGCTGGTTTGGAATAAGAACAAGCTAAAACCACTGGGACATTCCCCTAGGATTAACTCTAAACCATTCTTCATTTTAGATTGGGTCATCAAAACGGCATTTGCAATGTCATCCACTGACTGTAGTGATTGACAGCTCAGATAGGCTGAGAATGAGCAGGTTTCTTATTTTTGTAATCCCCATTATCTGCATTCAAACCAACCAAATTATGGTAGTAAACACACAGATATTTCCATGTTTTGCGAAGAATCTATTTCTAACATAAAAAAATACTATATTTGGACAGGTGGGGCTGATAATGCTGTAGTGACAAATGGATCAGCCAAACCCAATCTCCTTCCAAAGATTACTACATGTTTTGAGACTGGAGCTTGACTGATTAAACACTTCATTTTGGGTTCCAATTAATTGTTGTATCTGGTGGCACTGAAGATTTAGTCTAACTCTAATTAGATTCTGGCAAAGCTAGAAGCATGTAAGCATGTGTTATCAATCTCCTTTGCCTTGCAGAAGAGCCAGATTTCCAAACCAAAACATTTTTAAGAGAAACTGGAATCCTGGGGCTGTGTTCAGATCTTCTCTAAGAAAGGAGAAAAGTTGAGAGCTCAGTTTACTAGAGCATCTATATTTGAAAGAGATTAAACCAAGAGCTACTTAGAGATGTTGCTCTTTTTTTCTTGTTTTGTATCCTTACAGAAGCTTCAACTAAATGTTTTGAACATGCTTGTTGTGTTATCTACTGGACGTACTCCTTGGACCCACAAAACTCATTGGAAAAGTTCAAAAGCTTCTGAAACTGCCCCAGAGAGGTTAGGTTTTAATTGTTCACACACACACCCAGCTCCATACTGAAGGGCTTTTTGGGATCTGCAAAATCCATGTTTGGGTACTTCTGAACAGGAGTACTGGTACTTCAGGTAACAGGAGGTGCCTGGTTTAGCTTGCAGTTTGTGGCAGCTGCAGGCTGTGGAGCTGCATGTCTTCAGCTCCTGTTGGCCCAGTCACCTCATGTGACTTCTCACCACCAGAAGTTGTTTAGGACCAAGGGCAGGAAGGCAGGATTAGCTGAGACTCTCAGTAAGTTCCCCCATCACAGAATCACTGGGTTGCAAAAGACCTCCAGGATCATCAAGTCCAGCCATTCCTATCAAACACTAAACCATGACCCTGAACACCTCATCCACCCGTCTTTTAAACACCTCCAGAGATGGTGACTCAACCACCTCCCTGGGCAGCCTGTGCCAGTGCCCAATGACCCTTTCCATGAAATTTTTTTCCCAATATCCAGTCTGAACCTCCCGTGGTGGAGCTTGAGGCCATTCCCTCTTGTCCTGTCCCCTGTCACTTGGGAGAAGAGGCCAGCTCCCTCTTCTCCACAACCTCCTTTCAGGTAGTTGTAGAGAGCAATAAGGTCTCCCCACAGCCTTTTCTTCTCAAGACTAAACAAGCACAAAATCAGCCTAATCAGAGCTCTGACATATGAACAAGATTGCATCTGAAGTACGTGTTGGAAGGAGTCATCATCAACCAGCTTTTGTGTCTGAGTTCAGCCTACTCTTCTTGAGGTATTTGACAATGCCTATCAGTTAATTAAAACTGTTTTCTAAAGGCAGAATAATTATTCTCCAGACAAATTATAATGGTCTTTTATCACCTGCCATTGTGATAATTGTGTAATTTTTATTTTTGTTGCATGATAAATACTCAATCATACCCTTTTCTATTGCCTCAGGTTATTCTAATAACTGAGCTTTACATGTTTTATTTAGATAAATGCCAGTTGCCTGTCTGTAGCTGCAAGTGTCCAAGGTATGTGCAGTGACCAGCAGGCCCTGATGACCAGACAGGAAGATAGGGCAGCTTCTACTGCTTTTCTGCACAAAGAAGAGCCCTCCCCAAGCACCTCATCACCACCAGCAATGTGAACAGTCCTAGGGCAGGAGGAGGCTCAGCCTGAATATCTCCGATGGGAGTGGAGCTGAACTTACCCTCGCTTGACAACAGTTTGCTCAGACTCATCAGAAGCTCTTGGGAACAGGAGGCAGTAATGCTGTAGTCTCCTGTCATGAGGCTCCAGTAGCCAGGGCAAGGCACAGCCTGTAATATGACAGCGGGGAAGGAGGGAAACTACGGGGCTGTTCTGGTGCCTGTGAGCTTGAAGGCCAGAAGATATATTTCTCCTCCATCTCTGAGGGTCTTAGCTCCCGGCAGGAGGTGGTGCTGCTTTGGGAAACCTCCAACTGCCAGTCCCTGGGTAGGACCGTGTATGGTGGGATATCCATGAGCAATGTGCCCTGCATGAAACAGGCACTATATGCTTAACCTGAAGGACATGTCTGAGTCCTTCAAAATGCTGCTTGAGTCCTCATTAGGAACATTAAGTATCAGTGTGTGGATGAAAGGCAAATTTTGGTTATAAAACTGCTTGCTTTCCTATTGAGGGGCAAAGTTATAAAAAAACTATTAGTCAACACTGTAATTGATGGTTTGATGGTAATTTGCAGCAGCACGGTACCATGAATATCAATTTTATTCAGAAGAACAGATAACGAAAACTTTTCATTTTGTAGTGACTCACGTGTAATACACTGCATTTCCTTTAATAGGAAATGATGTGCATACAAAATCCATAGTTGCTATGATTAGTTGTTGCTGATCTTTAAAGATAAGAAGCAAAGGCGGGGTGGGGGGAAGAAAGAAAGTGAAAACTATGTCAATTTATCAACAAGAAAGTTATTCAGATACCAGAAGTAATGAGGCTCTGAATAAAAATGACTATAATGAATCACTTCCTTGAAGTACAATCTAGCTTGTGTTTAGAAATGAGTAAATACAGTTTTGGGGTCCTAAGAAGTATGCATTTTATGAAGGTAAGTGACATTTCTTTAACCTCTTAAAAATTCTTTTGGTCCCTGCTACACATAGCTGGTGCTGCATAATTTCTGGTGTGCGATAATGGAGTTTAGAGCCTTTTACACTCTATGTGCACAAAATAACATTATCCCTGTAGGCAGCATAAAATCCACTTGTTGTGTTAAGCCAGTGCAGTGTGATGGCCCTGAAAATGTAGCTTACATTTGCAGGAGTAGATATTCAGTTGTAATCAGTTATATGATCAAGCACCCAATGTGTTCTGCAAATTGACTTTCCTTACCTACTATTTGGCCCCCAACCAACTCCTTCCTAACTATGGATGAAAACTTCACCATGGAGAAAGCATTGATTTTGTACAGTGTTAGCAGAGAAGGCTTTTAGAAGGTGTTCTAGAAGTTGTTTAGCCCCCCATTCAGAAAGACCACACTTATCATGGTCTGAGTGCTTAATTTCTTCATCAGCAGTGAGAGATAAAAAATCAACATTAGTTCAGCAGAACAACTCTAACTTAAAAAAAATATCATATAATATTATGAGGAGTTGCACATTACTGCCAACAAGTCTGTGATTTTTTGTCATTGCTTCAAGAACAAAATATAATTTGGGGAACAGACAGTCACCTCATAGAGCAAGAAATCATTCTAACTTCTCGCTCTCTTCAGTGCATCTAAGTTATAATTGTTCTGCTGAGTTTTTGCCTACAAAGACAGCAGTTTTTTAATAAAACTTTTATATGCACCTTCACTTATTGGAAATAATTCTTAATTCCTGAATATCCTTTTTTTCACCTTTGAAAATCCCAAAGAGCTTGAATAAATTTGTGTCTATTCCTGAATCAAGACCTATTTTACATGGCACTTGGTACATGGCCTATGTTGGTCCCATTACCATGTTTCCCTTTGCACTGCTATAAAGCTCTTGACAAAACATTATTTCAGCTCACTCGTTCTTTAAAATGCCCCCGGGAACTTCTACAGGGACAGATGCTCTACCTTTTTTCCCACTGCCTCCAAAGTACTTCCATCTTCTATGTAATTTCAACAAGAAAGACGTACCGCTCTCCAATAATTCTCTGCAATTGCTGTTAATTTATTTCATTTTAAACCGGTAAAGATGGAAATAGCATTTAAGCTGGAGATTATTGCTTGGTCTTAAAGTAGAAGACTCTTAATAATTAAATCTTAATTAGGATGGGAAATTCAGCCTGCCTGTGGGCAACTTGCCATATTTTTTCTGAACAGAAACCCTGGATTTTATGTCAGTACAGAAATACAGGTTTCAATTTGTGTCCTATATCACTGTCTTCTATGGTTGAGATTCTAGTAAGAATTGCTGATTTTCCCCTTCCCCTGCAAACAACAGTTTTTTAACCCTTTTTTGCAGTGCTGGAGAGTTTTTCAGTCATGGCTTGAGTGCTGGATGACATACCAGTTCAAATTCAGTGTTTATTTTCTGAATCTAGCACAGTGCTCTTATGCCATGTAATGCTCTTTTTGGTATTGTGCCATCTTTTATATCACTTATCCAGGGAAAAGTTAATGGTGATGCCTACTCAAAAAGGCAAAGAAGAGTAGCTCATTCTTGGATATCAGGGTCTGAGGCAAACCTGTCATTCATATAGACTGACAATTTGTGAGTTTTAACTTTAATTTTGAGTTTTGGTGATTTTGCCTACAATGACAGTTGTTAGTGTTTCTACATCTTGGACATAATTTCTTTTCAAAGAAACCATTTGCATACAGTGCCTCTTCAAAGACTTTTGTTTCATTGTTATTGTGAGGTTCTTGGTTTTTTTTAATTCTGAGGAGATTTTCCAGCTTTGTATGTCTCCAGGCTACAACCTTGTTGATTGGTGCTCTTTTTTAGTTCTCTTAACAGATTTTCATGTTATTCACATATTTCTTATCCTGCTTTCTAATTTTTTGTTTGTTTGGGTTGGGTTTGTTTGTTTTTTTCCACCTCATTTCAGGGCTTTTATTACCTTCCTTTCCTTCTCTTTCCTCCACAAGGATGCTTCTTTCATTACTTCACTAGAACTAAATCCTGAAAGAGTTGTGACATTTGGCATCTGTGATCTGACTTCTTGTGACTGAAGTTCTGCAACTCCTGTTAAGTGAAAGGCCTCCATAAATATAGGTACACTGTTTGGGGTCATTATTGTTTTTCTGCATGAGGTACACCTTAAAGCACAGACCAAAGAATGGTCAGATGGCTGGGGTCCAGGTTTTTCCAAGACAGTGAACAATGTGGAACAATGTCATTGATGGTGCTGCCTAAATTTATGCTGATTAAAAGGAGTAGGTGAAGTGAAAACTGGTTCTGGGAAAACCACCATGTATTCAAGTATTATAAATGGAGCAATATATGGTGCTTTCCTATGTGGAGTTGATGTTCCTTCTCCTCCATCTGTAACAGTGAGTTTCCTTAGTAATGGAGTCCACTTCGTGTCCTATGGGAAAACACAAATCTCTGAACATTAAGTGTCTTTTATAGAGGGCTTTGCTGTTTTAAAGGTATTTATGTCATGTTAAGATTGAAAAAGAGGTACCACATAAAGCCAAAAGGTGGGAAATCCAGCTGTTAAACTGCACTGAGCAAGAGTTTATCTTCATTGATGACCTAGCCCTGAGCTGTTGGACCTGAAATCTGTTTTGTACGATTTTTCTTTGAACAAAACAAAACATTTCCGTGATCCCCACCTTTTCCATAAACACAGCCTTGCAGGTTGCACATGCTTGCTTGCTCAAATCTGGTGTGGCTGCCAAACACACTACTCTGTCCATGAGTCTATGGACTACAGGAGGGAAGTGAAATTGTGCAGAGAAAAAGTCAGAAGGGCTAAGGCTCAACTAGAAATCAGATTGGCCAAGTCTGTGAAAGATAATAAAAAATCTTTCTATAAATATATAAATAACGAAAGGAGGACTAGGGAGACCATACAGTCCCTATTGGACGCAGAAGGAACAACAGTGACAGGGGATGAGGAAAAGGCTGAGGTACTTAATGCCTTCTTTGCCTCAGTCTTTAACTGTAAAGAAGGTTGTTCCCTATGTGTACAAACCCAGGAGTTAGAGGAGCAGAATGAGGCTCCCATGATCCAAGAGGAGGTGGTCAGAGCCTTGCGAGCCCAACTAGACACACACAAGTCTATGGGGCCGGACGGGATTCACCCAAGGGTATTTAAGGAGCTGGCGGATGTGCTGGCCAAACCCCTTTCCATCATCTTCCAACATTCCTGGAAGACTGGGGAAGTCCCACTGGACTGGAGGCTGGCTGATGTTGTGCCCATCTACAAGAAGGGTTGCAGGGAGGACCCAGGGAACTACAGGCCTGTCAGTCTGACCTCAGTGCCAGGGAAAGTCATGGAGCAGGTGATCTTGAGTGCTATCATGAAGCACATGCAAGAGAACCAGGTGATCAGGCCCAGTCAACATGGGTTCACAAAAGGCAGGTCTTGCCAAACTAACCTGATCGCCTTCTATGACAAAGTGACTCGGCTGCTGGATGGGAGAAAGGCTGTGGATGTATCTTCCTGGACTTCAGTAAAGCCTTTGACACAGTTTCTCACAGCATTCTGCTTGGGAAACTGCCAGCCTCTGTCCTGGACAGGCGCACACTCTCCTGGGTGGAAAACTGGTCAGATGGCCGGGCCCAGACAGTGGTGGGAAATGGTGTTAACTCCAGCTGGAGGCCAGTGACAAGTGGGGCTCCCCAGGGCTCAGTGCTGGGTCCAGCCCTGTTCAGTGTCTTTATCAATGACCTGGATGAAGGCATTGAGTGCACCCTTAGCACGTTTGTGGATGACACTAAGCTGGGTGGAATTGTCCATCTGCTGAAGGGCAGGGAGGCTCCAAATGGACCTGAACAGGCTGGACCACTGGGCAGAGTCCAACGGGATGAGGTTTAACAAGGCCAGATGCCAGGTCCTGCACTTGGGGCACAACAACCCTGTGCAGTGCTACAGACTAGGAGAAGTCTGTCTAGAAAGCTGCCTGGAGGAGAGGGACCTGGGGGTGTTGGTTGACAGCCGACTGAATATGAGCCAGCAGTGTGCCCAGGTGGCCAAGAAGGCCAGTGGCATCTTGGCTTGGATCAGAAACAGTGTGACCAGCAGGTCCAGGGAGGTTATTCTCCCTCTGTACTCGGCACTGGTGAGACCGCTCCTCGAATCCTGTGTTCAGTTCTGGGCTCCTCACCACAAGAAGGATGTTGAGGCTCTGGAACGAGTCCAGAGAAGAGCAACAGAGCTGGTGAGGGGGCTGGAGAGCAGGTCTTACGAGGAGCAGCTGAGAGAGCTGGGGTTGTTTAGCCTTGAGAAGAGGAGGCTGAGGGGAGACCTCGTTGCTCTCTAGAACTACCTGATAGGAGGTTGTGGAGAGGAGGGTGCTGGCCTCTTCTCCCAAGTGACGGGGGACAGGACAAGAGGGAATGGCCTCAAGCTCCACCAGGGGAGGTTTAGGCTGGACATTAGGAAAAAATTCTTCACAGAAAGGGTCATTGGGCACTGGAACAGGCTGCCCAGGGAGGTGGTTGAGTCACCTTCCCTGGAGGTGTTTAAGGCACGTGTGGACGAGGTGCTAAGGGACATGGTTTAGTGTTTGATAGGAATGGTTGGACTCGGTGATCCGGTGGGTCTCTTCCAACCTGGTTATTCTATGATTCTGTGATTCAGTCACCAAAACTGGGTTTCCAAAACCCTACACAGGGCAAGTCTGAGGCATTCTGTAGTATTCACCCACTTCAGTTGTGGAGGATTTCCTTCAGAACTGCTGAACACTCAAGACACTTGATCTTTGGTGACTGATTATAAGATTAAACCCAGAAATCAGTGTTGAAGACCTCAGGCATGAAGCTGGGATACTCAGTGTTGACCATTTACTGAACTTTGGAAGAGGAACGGCTTGCTGTCATTATTGCCCAAGTAGCACTCCTGGAAAACATATGAATCAGTACTGCTATGTGCCTTCCTCTGAGCTTGGGTACAACTCTGGTCCTCTGCTGCACTGTGCTCCCTAGAGCTCTCCAGACTTGCACTCCTTCTCTGGGACATCAGAAGTCTGGAAAAAATTAATCTATATTTCTATATCCTTGCCCTACAGGTCAGCAGGACACCTGACAAAAACCTTAAACGGGGAATGTGCAAGTGAATGTACAGCTGGCATGTGAAGGTGAATGCAACACTGGTAATCCAAGTTTCTGCCCATAATGTTACTTTAATAGTCCACAATTTTACAGCAGCATATGTTAAAAATTATCATTTCCAAAAAATACGCAAGACTTTGGAAATTTAACCAGTGTTAAAAGAGCTCTTCAGAAATATAGTACATAATGACATTTTGCCAACTCTTTGTATGTATTTATTCATGTTTGGATTTGTGTAAGGAAGTTTCCATGCTATAAATTTCTATTAAAAACATGTTATTTGACATAAATAGCACATTTATAGTCATAAACCAGCAAAGAGTTTTTACACACTAATGTTGGGTTTCCTCTTACAAAACTGGAAGCCTATTCCACCATCTATTTTTTTGTTTATACCTGATGTAAAAGGATAAAATGACTGCATGACTTTTATACTTTTTGTGGGCTTCGTATGTCCTCAGGGTAGATAGATACACTAGATTTGTGTCTGTTTTCCTAGTAATATTTATACTAGAAACATAGCCTTCTACACTTGCTATTGATTTTGGATGTAGTAAAGTAGCTAAAATACTGCAGAAAAAATAAAGGTAATAACAAATATTAATATTTTGATTGCTTTTCTCTGCTTGCTTATGAGAATGACTGATTTGTATGCAAAAAAAGAGGTATGCTTTAACTGTAGAAAGGCTTGGTAATACCAGCTGGTTAAAGGAAAAATGCATTGGTTTAATTCACAAGAACCTTATTTTCATAGCTGTGTGAAAATGTGTGGCCTGGTTTCTCAGATACTTGGAAAGCAGAATTCCTCAATGCTGTTCTCCTTTCTGTTTTCTGTTTCCTGCATATCAAGCTGATGATACTCAAATGTCACACGGTTGATGTGTTTGCCACTGGAGACCATCCGCAGCACGGTATTGTCACAGCCAATCTTCATTTGGGCTAATGAGGCAAAAGAGATATATAGGAGGTATAAAGGCACATTTATATGAGAGAGAGGGGAAAAAATATATAGTGTTGGGGATTACAAAGCACTGATACATACAATTTTGTAAACAAAGCAAATTTGTGTGTAGTAAAGACCCCACAGTGGTGATATTGCTGAATATTTCTTGGGCAACCCCAAGCACAGTTACAGGCTGGATGGAGAATGGATTGAGAGCAGCCCTGACGAGAAGGACTTGGGCCTATTGGTGGACGAGAAGCTCAACATGAGCTGGCAATGTGCGCTTGCAGCTCAGGATCCCAGGCTGGATTAGGGTTTTAGCTGGCTGACCTAGCGGGAAGTGTCCCTGCCCATGGGAGGGGGGTTGGAACTAGATGATCTTCAAGGTCCCTTCCAACCTAAACCATTCCATGGTTCTATGGTAAATAACTATTGTATCTGTTAGTTTTACTTTACAATGGCTTGGGTATTTAATCAAATGTTGTAACCTTTATTCACGCAAATGCCACTAATTTCCCAGCCACCTGCAGTCTCACATATATATAAATTTCATGACACAGAGGTCTGTATGTGTTTGTACCTAGGAAAGTATGCTACTGCCAGATACCATAAGTTATGGGTAAGAGTAATGGCACCCTATCCTGGAGATATAAAAAATTAACAATATTGAAATGTTTCCTGTTTGAGTAAGTGAGACAAAACTCCTTAGCTGGAAGTCTAACTGGTCTGCCTTCGTTTGTCAATTTCCAGGCTCATCTGGCTATTCCAATAACATGAGTCACAGGACAAACCTTTTTAAAATACACATAACTTAACCTTGTTATAATGATTACTGCAGAGACAAGTGAAGTCAGTTGTGGGTATGCTGTATCACACACCCCAGCCACAAGGTCAAATAGCTTTTGCTTGCATGTTCTGCTACATGTGAAGTTCATGAGTCTAGCAGAAATTTTGAGTTTGGGGGAGCTCTGCATGATTCCCTTTGGTTAATTGCCTTATCGCATGGAGGTAAGTGGAAGAAGTTCTTACCTGAACCGTGGAAGGAGTGACAGAGATCAGCCAGTGGGAACATCTTAGATGGGTCTAAGCCAGCTCCTCCCAGCAGCTCCACAAAATCTCCCACTCCTGCACAGCCTGCTGTTGGTTTCTAAAAAGACAGATAAAAAATTACTTATCTTCAAAATGTAGCAATTCCGCAGAGGTGACTGCAGTCAGCCGTAGGTTTTGGAAATCCCCTCTGCCCCTACTTGTGTGAAATCTAGGTATTCTCATCCTGAGCAACAGTATTTCAATGTGATGTTAACTAGTTAATTTCTTTAAGGGATTCCAAAGAAAGAACTAAGAAGGCTCTGAAAATTACTGGCAAGTAGTTGGGGTATTGACTCAACCTCTTCTAATGCAGATAAGTTAGCTGATTCTGGATGCTTGGACATGTAATAAAATTAATACAGTCAGGGGCTGCAATGGTGCTCAAACTGAGCTGGCAGGCAGGAACTTAAACTCCACTGTACTGTACTTATTCCTGAGTAGTAAGTGTTGTTAAAATGCACTAGCTTAATCAAAGTAGGAATTAATAAAAAGAGTGATTTTGTAAGATGACAATAGTTCACTGTGTGTTAGACCCACAAGTTCTCCTTTACTAAAAGTCAATGCTGTTTGCCAAAAATATCTTGCACAGACACCTTGAATATCTTTGGGCTGTGACCTGTATGTCATTTTTTAAGTGTCTGATTTCCTTATTTATCGTCCTGCTGTCATCCCTCTTTGCCCACTGCTGAATAAGTCAGCTCAGTTGGCCCATCTCTCAAAGCCTGGTTTGGGACACATTTGCTTTCTAGCAGTCTTTAACCACCATTCCTGCTGCTACTGGTCCACAGATGTCAATAATGGAGAAGCAGCTCATGAGGGGTTGGGAACATTGGCTTGGATTGCAGAATTGGGCATACAATTATTCTCAGCTAATTTGTAAGGGAGGAACATGGATACCTCATGTACATAAGAGGCTTTACATTTTATTAAGATCTTGTTTGTTTTCTTTTGCCTTTATTTCTTGTATATGCAAACTGGGCTATTCCTTTTTGGTGAGGAAAGGTGAGAGTCTGTGAAAACAGCATGTAAGGAGCTCTGTCAGCATTGCAAGGCTGATCCTTGCTCCTGAGCACTTCCCACCTGCACTCAGTCATTTCCTCACTCACCACCTATGCGCTTGCTCTTTCCCTTCATTGTGTGATGGAGATTTAAAGAACCCTTGAAAACTCTATGCATTTCAACACTGACTTCCCTAAATCCTTTTGCCACTGAACCTGCACTCTGAGGCTTGTGGCCTCCAAAGCCATGCTAAAGTTCCCCTGCTCTGTTTGGTTGTGCCTCCTTGGAAGGACTCTCACCAGAGTTACCAGTTTTCTTCCTAAATGTCAGACCTTGGTGGCAGACTCCCAAAACACTCCTAAGAGCACTTTTTCTTCTGTCACCTCAGACATCACTCCTTTCATCTTAGTTTTGAATCCTGTCTCTCTTCCAATTTTATCATCTTTACTGCAGTATCATGTCAGAATGACAAGAACTGTTCCTGCTACAGATCAGCAAGTGCAGTTAAAGTTTGTTGCTCATTTTTACTTTAACCGAAAGAGCCAATATTTGCACTTTCACTCATGTTGCCACTTTTGCTGGGGTACCACACAATAACCCCCAAATAACTATTTCCTCATTTTGCTTCATGCCCTTCTTCAAAAATTTCCTTGGACGCAACACTCTAAAACAAAAAAAAAATGGATGTGTGAAAACCTCTGTGTATTGCAGTCAGAGACTCTGCCACTCCACTTTCTCTGCCTGTTTCCACCAGTTGTCTCTTACGTTGCTGCCATTTTCTGGTCTGCCTCCACCAGCACCTTGCACATGACCATTGTATGCCCTGACTGCTGCTCAGACACTGGCAATATCCATGAGTGATCTAGTCTTCTAGTCTCACTGGCACAAGAAAACAAAGTTTCTTGCTTCTATCTTTTGGGATATTTTGGAATTTACACTTCCTTGGAACTCCTGGGCACAGGGTGCTACCAGCAGCTCTTGTCTTCTCCTCTCTGGTTGTTACCAAGCTCTAAACGCAATGGCCAAACTCCAGCCCTGCATTGTGAATCAGAGCAGATGGAGCTCAGCACACTGAGGCGAGGATCAGTCGTGAGGATGTTTGTGTTTTCACCATGCTAGTACCCCACTATCTAACCTGTTTATCCTTTCTATGTTGAAAGTGTTTGCTGCTTTCATTAGTTTAAATATACACAAACAGCTTTCTAGGAGAGCACTCCTTGCCAATGAAATTCTCACCCTTTGTTATGGCAAGCAATAGTTACATGCATTAATGATGCTTTGCATAATTTGATTGCCTCTGCAACATTACAGAGAGACAATAGCAAGAGAGGCAGACCCAGCTCTCATCTCTGGAAGGAAACCAGAGCCCACAGTGTCTGTGCACATGGTATGGAGCGCACATGTCTTAGCAACCACTGCCAGAGGTTATCCCTGCTTTACCCCTTCCATCTCACATGCCTAGGAAAACTGCACATGGTAGTAATTTCTAAGGAAGCAAACAACTTACCTTTAAGAAGAGACCATTTAAATGGCCCACAATAAGATCAGATATTTTTATCACCACTGGGTAAATTATGGAGAAGCTGCAGTTTCTGTGCTGATGAGGAATGACCATGGTAAACCTTCCCGAGGGAGTCTGAGAGATGACATTACAAGCTGGGGCACAACAGGAGGTACAAGAGTTACTTTTGGAATTATCACTGCATGTAGCAAACTCATGTACTTTCAGTACTAATAGAGAACAGATGATTTCATTACTGAGACTTACAACCAAATGCTGAAAAATATACACATATGGCATTTTCTAGGGTTCTTGTGTGGTGTTTGTTCTCTAAAAATTCCCTGACCATTGCTTGTTGCATAGGATGAGGTCTGACAGAACTTGAGGGTAAAGTGATCAATGGGAAAGCTCACACCTCAAATCCATATGTCAGGGACTTACGTAGCCAGGGGTTTGTTCTATTTACCAGTTTGAAGGAGGCTAAATACAGATGCAAGGGTTTTGCAGGTATTGTCAGCAAATTTCTAACTCCTGTTGTGCTCCTCTTAATTAGGGTTCCTTACCCTGCAAAACATCCTATTGAAACTACATGCTGATTTTATCTTAAAGTTCAAACTTTACAGTTCGTGTAAGGTAGTAGCTTATCATGCATGTGTGCAAACCAAGCAGACCTGGAGGCCTTCAGCCACTTCAGCAGGCCAGTGAAGGACACAAGCCAGCTCCAGCAGATGCACACAATAATCACATCTATGGGCATGAAGCTACATCAGAGTGGAATCTGCACTCACAGGCTTTTGTCTGAACAATGCAGACTAAGGGCAGATATGCCATCATTTTCATCCTTTGCATGAAGAAGCAGATAAATCGGATTGGCCTGAACAATATTCGTTAAATGTCCTGTCTCCCCTTGGAAAAATGGTGCAAGTGACAACTCTTTATCCCTTGACAGCTCACAGGCTTAGGAAAATAACTTGCAAATAGATCCTTGGGATCATGTTATTCATAACTACCACAGAACTATACAATGCACTGGTTTTGCCATTGAACTTCGTAAAATATTTTCTCCATATTTTTAAACCAGATCTAGAAGCCGCCAATATTAAACTGTCTAGCTTAATACTATTTGTTTTAGCCAAATGTGTGAGAACATAACTAATGTGGATTCTGGATGTTCTTTTTTGAGGTGTGGAGGAGATTCTGATGCTTATAGATGAGTCTGTTCAGGCTTGACAACAGGAAAAAATATTACACGGAAATGGTCATTGGGCACTGGCAGAAGCTGCCCAGGGAGGTGGTTGAGTCACCTCTCCTGGAGGTGTTTAAAAGATGGGTGGATGAAGTGCTGAAGGGTATGGCAATGATTGGACTCGATGATCCAGTGGGTCCTTTCCAACCTAGCGATTCTATGTCTATATTAGATTGGAAGAGATCTTCTTTGAAGAAAAGATTGTTCTGCCTAAGTTATCTCCTACACTTCACTTTTTTCCTTGAAATACACACTGAGTCTGAGTCAAATCTACAGGCATGCAGGTGTGTGTGGCTCCACTAGCATTACAGGAACTGTGTCAGCGTGGCTAGCATTAGAGAGAATTCAATGCAAACCAACACATTAATTTTACTTCTTGCCCCAAATACAGACCCATTTGATGATATCAATAACAAACTTACGAAAGAGGTTGGTGTTTTTCTTGACAGTGATGGTAAATCCATTGCCTGGCTGATGAATCCTGAAGAAGATCATTGCCACATTCTGCGATGACCTGATACTCCTCTGAATATTGCCACTTTCACAAAAGTCTACGTATCTTTGGGAAGTGGGGATGGCGTGGTCCAAGGAACTGGGAAATTTCTCTCCTTTGAGTATCCAGCCATCAAATACCTACAAGGGTTCAATGATACAAAACCAAGCTTTTGGTTGTCACTCTTAGCAGAGAACAGAACCAAACTATTGCAGAATCTTATTTTCACACCAGATGGCCTGTTCAAAGCTTCCAATTAAAATAAATTCTTCGTATTAATCAGTTTCATAGGATTTAATTGATTATTCAAGCCTCAGTCTGTATTTAGGGAAAGGAATACCTGTAAATTTTACTGTTGTCTTTTTTCTAATAGGTGACAGTTCTGGTGACTTTTTCATTTTTTTTTAGAAAAGCAGCTCTTTTTGATCCAGCATCATCACATTTGTATTTTTTTTAATTTATTTCTTATTGTTGCAATTCCACTGTTATTAAGCAAACTTTTAACCAGCTTGATTTGGCATCCACATGAAACATAAGTTACCCTCTCACACTCTGGATTTTAAATCTAGCCTGTAATTTTCCACAATCCATGTTTTGCAGTTTGTTATTAGTGGGCCCAGAGGGCTTCCATTGGTACTGGAATACAATAAGTCTTCAGGGAAGACTTATTGCTAGAAGTACTGCTCTCTCCTCCATCTATTCTTTCAGCTTGCCTTAACCACTAGAAATCAGAAAAAAACATTGCCTACTTGGCTGGACCTTAAACAGCAATCTCTACAAATATTTCCTTCATAACAAAAATAGCAATAATTTGCCCTCTCTGCCTTCAGGGAAATTTGTCAGAACTAGAAATCCTTGTTAACTCTAGCATAGCTGCACAGTTGCCTGCCCTGCTATTTCAGTTCACTCACAGCTGCTTTCACCCAGTAATTCCTTCTATGTTCCAGTCAACACTTCAAAAATCCAAGGGCCAGATCCTGCCATTGATTCATCCTAATGTGAATATGTGTGGAACTTCCTCATGGAAAGCTACAGGATCAGCCTCTGGATTTGCCAGAAAGGTAAATTTTCAGAAGTAATGACACATGGGTTCTCAAGTTACACCAGGGTACAGCTGCCTGTATAAATATCAGTAGTGCAATGCAGAAACTGGGGGCTCTGCAATCAAAGGAAGGAAACCTCTATAAAGCCTCAAAGATCTTTTGGCATTTTTCTGGACTCCGTAAGTGGCTGTAAGTCTAGGTGCAAACTCCTTGGACTGAAATCAGCCTCCCTTTAGCAGTGTTGGGAGAGATCCCAGACAGGGGTGTAGGATGGAGGGACAGGATTCCCCAGGGTGATGTGAGCGGTGGGACAGCATCTCTACAAAAAGGGAGATAAGGAAAGGGCTGAGGGGCAGCTTTCCTCCTCCTCCTTCCCAGAACACAGCTTGCCACTCAGCCGGATGGGGTCTGTGCTGTGCACAGCCACTGCAGCACAAAGAGCAGAGCACAAGGTGAGAGGACCAATCAGGGTCCATTGAACCCCCTCTTCTCTCCTGAATCAGGTACAAGTCTTGATCAATGCTTTAGCCTACCAGCAAAACATGCTGGTAAAGTTTTTTATTACTGGAATATAAATGGCTCCAACTAATGAATAACGATAACGATACAGTCATTCAGAGAACTGTATTGTTATCTGGAGGGCTTGCGTGATGCACGGTGCAATGAGATAGCCCTCCTAATGGGTCTGAGTGGCTTGGGTCACATTGATCAAACTTTTCAGTGACCCTCAGGTATGGACACACAGTAGAGGTGCTCCTGGAAAAGTTCAGAGGAGATGGTGCTGCAGTTTGGAGAAGGATACTCAGCCTGCCTCCAACTTTGATTTAGAGGGGTGGTAATAGGGTGGATGTACCCAAAATGCCTTCGGGAGGTGAAACAGCCATCCCAGAGATGGCTGCTTTGTGAAAGTCTGTTCACCACACACAAACACACACATGCTGACATGCACGCACATTTGCCTGTCCCTTCCATCCATAGCAAAGTCTCACACATTAGATAAAGGCAGTGAAGGGGAAGTGCAGCAGGACATGCCAGCTCCTTACCTTCAGGAAATCACCCCCTTGGCAGTCGATGTTTACAAAGTCATAGTCTATTGTGATAAGCTCCTCAGGCTCCCCGATGAAGAAGGTCGCGCAGTGCAGCTGCGGTTGGTTTGCAGTAAAGGTGAACTGCCCCTCTATACTCAGCATGTCAATGCATCCTAGAGGAACAGAGATACGGGGCTGCTGCCTCAGCCTTCAGGTGCAGGGGAGACCCAGCACCAGTTCCTGCAGCACTGGTAGGAACAATGAGAGACTCTTATGCTGAGACCCAGCTGGTAAAGAGGAGAGGGAGACCCAGCTGAAGTAATTAGGAGCTCGGTGAGCAGGGGAGAATAAAGAGTAATTCACAGGTAAAAGCACAAGTGTGTGATGGGGTGTATAGGGAAGATGACATGTCAAAGCATCTCTGAGCAGAAAACTCTGTGTGTATGTATGTGCACAAGTGCACAAACACCCTGTTCCTTCAGATTTCCTTCTAACCACAGCTTTTCAACCTGCCCCATCCCCTAGAGATATGACCCTGACCAGAGACATGGGACCCTCCTTCCATTATTGGGGACCCTCAACTCTTCGTCCAAATCTCTTAGGTTTTTCTGAGATTTTACATTGTCTTTCTTCACCCTTTCCTTGCAAAAAGCACCTGCAGCAGATCTGTCACTCCCAAATAGCCCCCTTCCCCTCCCTGAGCCTTGAGAGCCCACCCCCGCCCCCCACCAGGTCTTCCCCCCGAGCTGGCAATCTCCACCACAGCACCAAAGAAACTCACGGAGTGATCGCCTGTAGATCTGCCCTGCAGAAAGCTCTCGCTTCAAATCTTCACTGAGGAGTAGGAAGGGCTCATCTTCACTGGCATCTCTCACCTGGTGAAAGAAACAAGGAAAGAAGAGGCTGGAGCAAAGTGATATGTAGCCTTCTTCCTGCACTTCTCAAGAACAGGCTCCAGCATACTAAATCCCTCCTCCAGCAACAGTGCAGCTGTGCAAGAGCTCAGTCAGAGCTACCTGTAGTAGGTGCGAACAAGCTTGGTACCTAAGAAGTGAGCCTAGCAGCTCAGTGCACGCACGACAAATCTCTTAAATCGTCAGCAAAAATGCAAGTATGAAAGGAGGATAAATAAATGGGGTGAGGAACGCAATGGGACTGTTTCATTAGTATTATCCAGGTGTATGTTTTATGCTGGAGGAGTGAGAATAGGAGGGGAGAGAGGAAAAAGCATGATGCTGAAAAGCTGGGAGCACAAGTGAGAAGACAGCGGCTAAAAGCACAGTGAGGCACTTCGGTCGTCTGCCCCATTGCTCACCTCTAGGTATCTGGTTTCCCCCTTGGAGGCTGCTAGGAAGATGAGAACGAAGTGGCACTGAAACTGGAAAGCAGACAGCATGCTGACACCTCCTCTGGCAGCCTTCCCTCTCTCCCAGTGGTGAAGTTCCTCCTGGTCTGCACCGATAGGCAGGAGCCGCTGGGGTATCTTGGAGACTCTTTTTATAGAGCTGTTGGGAGGGGAGGCACTTGGTCCCTGTACTGATAGGGTAACCCATGGTAACTGAATTCCTCTTGCAGTGACACAGTACGTGGGCATGACGAGGGTCCAAATAACAAACACAAATTTCCAAGCCAGTCAAACTCCCCTTGCTGACAAATGTCTTTTTTACTTATCTGTCTGATGGAGCTAAAAAGCTCTGGGGTGGGAAGCTTGTCCTGTTGCAGCTCGGGCACTCACAGTGTACTTATTTCCAGTTACACCAAAGTGAGGAACATCCTTCCCTCCTTCTCTTTTCCTGCTTTCCAGTCCTGTGGCATTTTGGATCTACAGGGCTTGCTGCCTTTCTCCTGCTGCTCTGTGACATTCAGCTCCCTGCAGCCCCCATGCCAGGTGCTTCCCACTGGCCAGGCCTGGGTGGGTGTCCCTGCATACCAGTTGGCTTGCAGACTGGGGTCAGCATCCCCCTGGGGCTGGGGACGCACCAGCTTCCAGGTCCTGTGCAGGCACAAGAGCCCTGCAGCAAGGACATGGGCAAAATCAGACAGCTCTCCCCACCAGATATGGCTTTCATATAGAAATTAGGAAAATCTGGGTTTCCCAAGGGCATATTCATCATAGAACAGCTGATACTGCTCCAGCCTTGATCCTCAAAGGAAACGTGAGAAAGACCTTCAAAAATTGAACCTGGGAATGAAAATCCATAACTCTGCAGAATACTAAAAATCAGGAACTCTGCAGAGATATTAGTTTTAGGTATATTCTTGTTTTCCCCAACCCAGGATGAACCGTCAACATTGTACAGATAGTAACTACCCTTTCCCCATCTCAGGCTTCTTCATAATGTCCTCTTCTGCTCCATGCCTCCCTGTCAAACTGTCATTTTGGTTTAGTAAAACTTAAAAAGCATATGATCCAGAACTGCAAAACTTTTAAGTTTGCTGCTTCCAATTTTATTGTTGGGGCTTGTGGACAGAAATGTTTTCTTCCTGTTTCACTCAGCTTTTTTGGTCACACAACAGACAAATTTCATTCTGTCATTACACCTGTGGCTCTTATGCTATTATGCTGTAATTCTTAGTCTCATGATTTACTTTAATGTAAACTATACTATCACTCCATTGCACTTCTGTGAATTTGCCATGTTTATGTGTGTTTCAAGATGATTAAAAATACTAAGGAAGTGGAAAATATTTTGAAACTTTGACATCAAGTTGCTTTCAAAGATTGTTAAAACTGCCTTGTGGAATTGAGTAGTTAGTTACTGCATAAATCAAAACTGAACTAATTAATCTTCAGGTACTTGTGCTGCATTGTTTAAATACTGTGATTTTGGCATGGATTATCAGAAGCACCAAGGGAATTCAGAATCTGAAATTCACTGAAGTTCTTCAGGAATTACAAGTTTTGTTTTCAGCTTGCTTTACAGGATGGCTGGTTAGTCAGGGTAGTGAAAGGTGCTCTGGAGACTACTAGAATTCTCTGGGACCAGGAGAGGCTTAATGGGAACCTAGCCTCATTTGCTTTTCTTATGGCATGTTTGCTTTCTGAAGAGAGGAAGAAAGCCAGGATTACAGCACGATCTCTACACTCCCCACTTTGAGACAGAACTCAGTCTCAATTCTGGCTGCGGTGTCACAGATTTCCCTGCTGGCCCCCAATCTAGACCTCAGATGCTGATTCTTTGAATATATTCAGTAATGCATAGAGAGTGTTTGACTGTGTGAGAATTTTACCAGTCACCGGAGATTTGCTTAAATTTAGCTAAAAAAATGAGTGCAGAAATGACACTGCAGCTAGATCAATATGACTGTCTATTACACCAGTTGTGAGGTGATCCACTCGGAATAAAATGTAACAACACCCATATCAACATATTTTGAACCCTTGTCCATGAATAACTGAGGTCTAGGATAGCATAACATTTGCTACTGGAGGTGCCCAGACAAGCAGATAATCTCAGGGGCTGGAGAACATCCCAGAAGATGTGGTGTGGCCACTGCCCTTCTTCAAACAGCAAGGTGGTGGGAGGAAGGATAGGATCCACCTCCACGTTTGTTGCAATCCCTTACTTACACAGGATCTACAGTGGCTTTGCATCTCCTATGCAGGAGTCTGCCTTGAGTGTTACAAATATTCTGTATGCCATTAGTGCAAAAGCTAAACTTAGATGCCCCTTGCTGTGGATATGGAGTGTGGATTTAACAGAGATGCTAAGGCAATCTGTCTTCTACTCTGCATCATTTTTGGGTTTGCACTTTGGCTCTCTGTTCAGTAGGAGCCAATAAAGCACCATGACATCTTGACTAGCCTCATGGCAAAGCCTCCCAGTGCCTGGGATAATTCCTTGTGTCCTCAAACGCAAGGCTGCCCTCAGCCTCCAAAATCTGACATTCTTCCTTTTGTGTAGATCTAATGTCTGTTGGAGGCAAGTATAGAGGATGGTGATAAGGAAACACATGCAGAGGTGTGCAGATGCTGTTGCTGGCAGGGGCTCTGCCCTGCATTGTCTCCATACCTGACTCAGATAGTGGCCCAAAGGCTACCAGTCCTGGGGGAAAGGAGGAGGCTCATCTCCCAGCCCTATAATCTGGCTGTCAGAGGCTGAGAGAGAATGGGGTACCACCTCCTCACTCAACACTGCTCACAGGGTATTATCACAGGTCCTCTTACCCATCTGCACCTCTCTTTCTCCACTGCAGTACTGCTTTTGTTCCAGGCCATGGCCAGAGACTGAACTTTTCAGAAGCTGAGATTTTAGTAATAAAGAAGAGTAAAATCGTCAGTTTAAACAGGGTTCAGAACACTCCTGCAGCATTTCAGAAGGCAAAAGAACCTACAATGTGGTACAAGCCCTTGGGCAAATGAAAAGGGTGTAATTTTCTTTCACTGTGTTGAGTCATGTTAACACTTTGTAGGACAAGTTTTTTTGTTAATAATGAATTAAGTGACTCAGTAAAACGCGTATACTGTCTGACCTTGCTAGGGGCTAGATAATCTAGTTGCTGTTGTGCTATGACATCTTGATTCTACTGGCAAACATAACTCCCCCAGGGAGCAGACCCTTTCCCTGGCAGAAGTGATGGGGTACCACCATGCTGGTGAGAGGTTGGGCTGTGTGCAGAATATGACTTATCCCACTCTGCTGGGGCTCAGAAGGGACATTACTGAGCACCCCAGGCTTTTCAGAGCCTTGGGTTGTGGAGGGTTTATGCCAGTCAGCTGCCAGCTTGGGAGGACCAGCCTATCCCACAATGGAATCCTCCACCTCATGCCTGGAGCTTGTAGTTGTCTTGTCAGCTGTTATAGCAGAGAAGAGAGCCAAGTCACCAGGAGAAGTGGAGAAAACAGAGCTGAATAAAGACTGTAGTGAAACAAACCCTGTTTACTGCCCCCCACATCCCGTAGTGATCAAGTGGTGCTCTGGGCTGTAATACAGGTGGTAAATGCAGTTACTTCTCCTCTAAGATAAGGTAGCTGTTACAGGAAGATTGTGGGTGATGGTATTGAGATGTCTTAGAGAGCAGTGCTTGAGCTATGAACAATCCTTAGGGATCCCTCCCTGATGTGAAGAGGGGCAAGTTGTTATAAACAATTTCTGCCCTCCAAAAGGGTCCCTTGAATTCCTAACTCACTAACACAACATCCCACCATACTTTAATTCCTGCAAAAGATGGTTTTATTTCAGCAGTTGCTTCACCAAAACCACAGTGCAGGCTCCACTCAGCATGGATATTTCATCTGCAGATAATCTCATGCCGCACCCAGTTAACGGCACAAACCTTGAGGCCTGCTGGCTCTGGAAAGCCCATACAAACCACAGCTTGTAGACTTCCTACCAGATGCTTGTTGAAAAGTTCAGTCTTCTGGTTCAGGCCACACTTTAAATCCACCATTTCTTCCTCTTCGGAGCACCTTCCTCCAAGCTGCAGCTTGGATGCTGGCACAAATAGTCAGAGCAGACCAAACATCCTTCTAACACTGGAACCTTAAAAAAAAGAGGTAATTTTCCTGTACAGACACAAGCCCATGCATGCTTCATCCAACTCTACACCAGAGGGAGCAGCCTGGCTGCTGCACATCCCGTTGGGTCCCCTCCGCTTGTCTGAGCCTGGTGGTTTCTTGAACTGACAAGAGCAGCAGTGACTCCGCAGAGCTACACCACCAACTACGCAAGCAAAGAATATTTCTTCTGCCTCCGGCACTCCATCCTCCACTGTTGATGCTGATTTCTCACTGCTGCTCAGTGCTGGCTGAAGAGATGCAGCGTGGGGTGATGCAGAGTGTGAAATGTCTACCAGGACTTCAAACTTCCTATAATGGCAGCTGCTAAATGTGCTGAGCTACATTTACTTCTCTTACGCTCATCCTCATTGTAACTCAGAATTAATTCTGGGACTAGCTTTTCCTTTCCCCCATGGTGTCTGACCAGTCCTTGCTTTTTATTGTGTGGCTGTAGGTATCATACCAACATCCCTATCTTTGCAGGGTAGGGCATTGCTGCACATCACTTGTATTTTATTATATACCTATCCCATTCAACTACTTGCAAGTCCTTTGGTATATTATTCCTGAACAGTGGGATCAGTTAGCCCAGTTTGAAGCAAGAAAAAAATTTCATGGCTCTGAAGTGTAACAAATGCTGCAGGGAGGGCAGAATGCCCCCTCCTTGCTGAATTGCACTCTACCATGCTCTGAAATAACTCCACAGAAAAGGAAGCGAAGGAGAGGCTGTATGACAAATCACAGCCCTGGAGGTCATTAGGAAACCACAGCTTCTATACAGACTCATACAAGACTTCACTTCAAAAACTGTGTGAGAGATCAAGAAGATAGAGCCAAACATAAACAGGGCTTCTGTTTCTGATCCAGTTCCCTCATCCAGTAAATAACTGTGGCAAACGTTGGGCTAAATAAATCCATACTCTATATTCACAAACCATTACCAAATAATTTACATTTATGCTAACAAACACTGCAGCCACATCAGGTCCCCTTTCAGGTCCCACCATGCATAGTGTTATCATTGCTGACAAAGGAAAATTCATTATCAAAATATCTGCTGCCAGATTGTCTTGTGTATCCAGCACACTCACCATTGCCAGCACAGGTCACTGCCCTGCCCAGGACCCACTCAGGAGGCAACCTATAGCACAGACATGGAAATAAAATAAACGTGGAGCTTATTTATGTCTCCAAAGCCCCCATTATCCGGAGGACCCAAAGTGTGACTTGCAGATTGCTCGAAACCACAACTGTGGCTGTGATGATGACAACATTTGGGGACTGTTTGTGGCATACAGGAAAAGCATTTTATTGTTGCTATGGTAGTTCTTGATGGGTAGATGCCCATTCAACAAAACATATCAGCTAACCACTGGAAACACAATCTAAGCAGATAGCCTATGGACATACAAAAGGAAAGGCATAGTTTGACACGACTAAAGTAACTAAACTGTCCCATCAATGTTTTATATGTCTCTTTTACAGGAACCCAATCAGAATTAGAATGAGAGCTGAAGGAAAGCATTCCCCACAGCAGAAACACAAAGTCTGAGATCCCATTTTGTGCTTCATTCTTTGATTCTTGTGTTGGTTTCAGCATCACATGGGTTTCCAACAGTTCATGATCCAGCCTGAGCCCAGGACTCCTCCCTTTGTGGTTAGTGGGTATCTCTGTCACTGACTTCCGTTACTACCCATTTGCCTCAGTTCTGTGCTGGTATGGCAAGCCTCTTCTGAGCCTTGCCATACATTTCTCTTTAATGGCACTTCTATGACTTCTTTGTGTGTGTCTAAATTTGCTTTAAATAGAGCTGGACTTTCTGTAAGGTGAAGTAAGTGTGGCTTGTTAACTCTGGGCAGTTTGACATAAGAGATGTGTGATTTTTTATGTTGCGTGGTTTAGAGAAATGACAAATGCATGTGATTTATGAACTCAAAGCCTATCAGCATCATGCAAGCTTGATGATAAGTGTTGCATTAACACTATTTATGGCATTGAATAAGAGCAAGAACTGTGAAGCTCGCAGTTTAGTGGGTTACAAATAATCAAGCAAACATTATATTCAGACACCAAGATTACCTTGAGGGCGTTTGTCACCACCAGCTCTGCCTGTGACTCAACCCAGTGTCTACACAAAGCAGTCAGGGCCAAGAAGCAGGAGCTGAGACAAGTTTTCTCCTGGGAAGGAGAGGGAAGATGTGGGAGGGGACAGCCATCAAAGGCATGTGCCATTGGTCTGGCATTAGGAGAGGTGTGGACATTAGCCAAACCATTTAACTTTTAGCTTGGGGCTGCCTTCTCTGTGGATCCTGGATGTGGCACCACCTCTTCTGAGGGCTGGTGCAGGAAGACCTCAACACCAGAGTCACACATGTGTGTCAGAGTGGTCCACAGGCAAAGGACTTTGGCAGATGTCTTTCAATCCATGCCTATGGACCAAGGTGGATCCTGTTTGCCTTTGCTGGCTGCAGTGGCTGCTCTGAGCAGTCCTAGTGCCCTTGCAGAAGAACAATCTCCTTTCCAAAACATGGTAAAGTTATTGCAGTTAGACTTTGCTTCGAGGCATACCCCTTGTGGTCCAGGTCAGGTTCTGTGCTGGGTTTGCAGAGGTCTGCAGCCCCCTGCACCACCTACCACATAGTGCTGCAGTCTCTTCCACTGCCTACAGCCTTCTCCCAGTGACTCTGCCCCAAGCAACAGCTGCTGTTCCTCCTCTGTCAAATTTCCTGTTTGGCCCTGGGTTACTAGAATATTTGTCACTTAATTTTCAATGCTAAGGTCACTTTATTATATAGAATATTATTTTCAGATATTTTGAGAGATCTTAGAATTTATGTGTGTCACGTTCATAAATTCATTAGATTTGGGTCACTATGAAGAATAAACTTTATCTTTGGCAAAGGACCACTTTAATAAGTGATATTTTAATATGTTTTTCTTCTCCAAGGACAAGCATTTCTTAGCTGAATTGACTATCATCTCCTTGATTGAGTCTTTTTCATCTAGGAAAAAACTATGATTAAACATGATCATCTCTGGTAACGTTAGATATCACAGTAATGGGCCTGTTTCAGAAACACTGTGGAGTACTACACAGTTCAACAAGTCAATATGAGTCAGAGGAGAAATGTCAGCATAGCCAGCATAATGGTGTATTTATCCTTTCAACTGCTTCTACCACCTAGCCCTTTATTTTTCACATGGATGTGACTTCTTGCCAAGTATCCCTATTACTGTAAAGGCTGCAGTGTCAAACACATTGCTTGGTTAGACTCCAAATGCTTTTAGGTGAAAATATTGGAATATTTGGTGTCAATATAAAAATCATGACCACTGAAGGACTTCAAGATCACCTGGTCAGCATTTTAGAACTTCCTAAAGTCTAAAGACAGTTTCACCTTTGATAGAAAAGTCGCAGATTATCTTTACTTTTAGTGTACCAATGAGTTTTTTTCATTCCAAACAGAAACTGTACTTGACTTGCAAAGTCTGATGATTCTCCTTCACATGTTACTCCTGGGGCAACAAAAATGACAGAAAAATATTTCCCTGAGTGAAAACTGCAGAGTTAGATCATTAGTGCAAATGCAAAAAAAGCTTGGTTTCACCTATTCAAGACATTAATGGTTTCATGGGATGTAGTTCTCCAGACTTGTGTGTCACTCAGACACCCTTGCTCAGCCGCAGATACCTGTTTGCTGCTGCCACTAGATGTTCCCAGCCAGAACTGGGGAACTTGCATATTTTCGCAGCATTCTCAACTTCTTGCCATTTTTCACCTTCTGAAATACAGTCTAAACTAATGCTCTGGGTGGTTTGGTTGCTTTTATGCGCTCTGAAACATGTTCCACTCACAGTTGTTACCTGCTATAGCTTTGTTCTGTTTCCAAATAGCACTTTTCTGGGTTCATACAACTGCTGGGAATGTAGCGTCAGAAAAATACATGGAGTTTTAAGGCAGATTCCACAGAGAGATGTTTGAGAACTACAGTATGGTAATTTCCTCTGCAGCCCATGACTTCAACCGGGATCTGAGAGGACAGCTTAGAATTTAAAAAATATGTACCACAGGAGTATTTTCCACTGATTTCCCCCCAAATATCTGTGCTGTGTGTAACTGCTCCTTCTGTCTTCCTCTTAGCTGCCTTGTTATAACATTTGCAGTTTTACAGACATGTCCTTATTTAGCCAACCAGCTAACAGAAACATAGCTTTCCGTTGAAGAATGATTTCATGTCTCAAGCACATGTCCTCAGCTGTTGCAAAATTATGCCACGAAGTACAATAGGCTCTGTTGTTTTACATCAGCTGAGAATCTACTTGTGAGGGCAAAATAAGTAGATGCAGCTGCAGTTCTTTTCCTTGGGAGTTGCCCCTGGTATACAACTGATTGCAGGTGGCTGAGGGGTGGTATTTAAAAAGAACAAAGTTTTGGGTGTAGTTCTTATATTTAGTTTGGGTTTTTTAGTGTATCTGGTGAAGTTCATTCATGTACTTTCTCTTATGGCTGCCCAGAGGAAAACCCATGGATGGAGCTAGCTTAGAAAACAGATTACCAAAGCATAAATAAAATCTCTCATGCTGCTGCAGCAGAAAGATAAAATTGAAAATATGACCCCTTTTTTCTTCAAATAATACAGTGCTGTGTAACAGATGTAATTATCCCTAAAGACACATCTAATAATTGTTGGCCTGTCAATCAAAACCCTTATTAGACATGCGTATGACATCACATTATAGTCTAATAAATCCTCCTGCCAGTCAAATACCTTTATATAGATAATCTGATTTCAGAAGCAAGTTTTGTGTTTGACCTTTTACACAACTTCTTCAGGGCTGAGTTGGAGAGGAGCTGAATATTTACTGTGTGCTGCTGAGCTAGGACGATGATTTCTAAGCTGTTCCTAAGAGCTTCCCTCCTGTCTGGCCACACTCTTCTTTATGCTGCAGCCTGGAGCCTGGAAATGTGCTCTGCCTTGGATGGCTGAGTGGCCTGGGGAGGATCTGCACTGCTATGGGAGAGCTCTTCCCCTTGCTTCTTCTGCCTGTCTGTACTGCAGTGTTAATTCCCTGCCAGTTTAGGATATCACAAAGCTGTGCGTCGCTGAGATACCTACACTGGGTTTTTAGATGATAGAGTCCCTTCTGTGCACGCTGTGTACACTCACAGTGTTGCTGTGGCCCTGCACCTGTGGCAGTGATTGCTGTGCTGGAATAGATGCTGGAACCCCAGGGGCAAATACTTGCTTTGCTAAGGGTAGAGTGTATGCGCCTGAACAAAGCAGGCACTGTACTGACAGACCATGGAGTTTGCCAGCCTGTGTGTCAGAGTGCCAAGGGTGAGGAGTAAATGTACTACTAAAAACCAGGATTTAAAGGCAGTCCTGTCCAGATTTCCCAGATCAAACAGGCAGACACATTGAACTGCTGTACTGTTGCGCCACCCTGTGCTGCTCTGGATTGTGTTGCATATGCTGCATGTGCTGCTCTGCCCCTGCCCAGCTGTGTGACAGGCTTTGGAGATGCTATATCTCCTTTGCTGGTAAGTGCAGGTTCATATATATACACCATGTATTCAGGGGACACCTGCAGATGCAGCACCAGATTTGTATCTGTACATTTAACATTGTCACTGAAAATAGCTTTCGATGCTTTTTCGAATTGCATTTCATGGAAAACAATTAATGACATTACTGGAAACACCACCTGTTCTGCTGGCCTCTCCTAGTGTAATTTCTCTTTCCTTTTCCACAACTCCAGGCAACTTTGTTTCTCATCTTTATGTGGAGGAACTAATGATTATGCCATTGCTCTTGACACCTTCTATGCTGCTAAAGAGTGAAAAAGGTGATGCCTTCCGAGTGGACCTGGCTAGTAAGTCAGAGCCTGGAGGGACCACTCCATTGCAAAGCACTTGTCATCATGTTAGTGTCATACACAGCTCTTTGAGATCTGTAGTTGGATGCTGAATCTAAAGAGGTTATAAATTTATTTACCTATAGCACACCAAGGTTTGTATATCCAGTTGCACTGGCACTTCAAGTCTCTTTTGAACTGAAATAAAAGCAAATGGCAGAAACTGACGCTTTCAAGACAGTATCGTTAATCTTCTGAAAACCTGCTTTTTAGATGTCAGGCAAAACCATTTTACAATAGCAAAAAAAAATTTTGTCTGGCATCATTGTATTTTTATTGGTCCTTAATGCAACTTGAAAATATTAAGCCATTTTATGGTGTTCAATTTTCTATCAATTTTTCAGACAGTCTGATAAGAAAAATGGGAAAAAATGCCTGTAATTAGACATCATTCCTAAAACTGAGAAACTTTGGAGAAAACCACATAGCAAGGTTCCTCTGTATGAAAAACTTCTGTGTCCTTCCTGGTTTCATGAACTTGAAGCCAGCAGAAAAGTGTCAGTAAACAGTGAGAAAAAATACTGCCTTCATATCTGGAAGAGACTTTTTCCCTTCTGAGAGAAGCTAAAGCCAAAATGTTCACATCTGCAGGACAAAGTGATTGTGCAGTGGGTTAGCCCATGGTTAGCCCAAGATAAGGGTTAAAAGGTCTTTACCTCAGGACCCCAAATTGGGCCAAGTCTTTGTATTTTCAAGCATCTGAATGTCGTTTGTAGTATTTTCTTCCTTTTGTGCTTGGTTTCCTGTCTTTATGCAGAAAGGTTTCTTCTTTAAAGATGGTAAGGGTTTACCAGTAATCCTCAAAGTTAAAAAAGGCAACAAGAAAAACCTAACCAGCCATGCCAAAAGGGGTTATTTATAAGGTTTTATAAAACTTTTTTTAGAAAAAGATCACTTGAGTCATTCTCCTCTGATTCACCCATAGCTTGTGTGCAAGCAAGCCTCTTCCGCAGAAGAATGAGGTTGCATGCACTGAGTATCTAGTAAATTCAGCTGATGAGATAGCTACACTGATCCTCTTCGTCATGGCAGCATCTCTTACTGCCTGACTCTGGGGCATGTTACCACCTCCACCTGTGGCTTAGCATGGTTATGCTTGGCACATGGGCCACTGTGTGTCCAGAGGCTCATCAGGGATAAGCAAGAGTTTATGAGCTTTCTGGAGCTTGTTTCCGAAAAGCCTGTTGCTCAAAAGTCATAATGAAGAAACTAGCCCTTACTGGAACAATCTTATTCCTTTTAGCTTGCGGCTGAAGTTTAAGCTGCTGTTCTCTCCCTTCTCCTTGGAGGAAGGGGAAGGACTTGGAGACTAGCAACAGTCTGTAGTACATATGGGGAACCATAAAAGCAGTCTTACTTTTTCTGGCTGATAGTCCTACCATCCTGATCCAACAACTGCAATGATATTGAGGTGCATGACATTGCAGGGAGCAAAAAGTTCTGCAATTGTTGTCAGTTTGACTTTGATGTTTTTTACTGTGTTCCCCTAAAAGATCTTCTGTGTATCCTGTGTAACTTCTGTCACTGAAGAGTTAAAGAAGCAGCACATTGTGGGCCTGCCACCACTGCAATTTTTCCTTCTTTTCTGGGATAACATCATTTGGTGCTGGACTGTTTCTTAGGGTGACATCTGCCCCTTGTTATATTTATTAAACCCTCTAGAATCCCCTTCTTATAATAAATTAAATCAACTTAATGAATCATGGATTTGTAGAAATATTACAGTCTTTACTGAACAATGTCCTGGAGTCTGAGGAGGAGAGACAAGTGAAATGCATTCTTCAGATATCACCTAGCAGGGCATATCTTCACTGGGGGAGGATTTTATTAGCCTGTTATACAAACAGAAAATCTTCATTTAATGCAGATGCCTTTTATTATAGTTTGAAGTTACCAACAAAATTACAAGGAACAAAGAGACATCTCCATGCAATTAAAAAACAACCTGACACTCTGCCTTTGAGGTTTTGCAGGGCCATGGAAGTATGCTTAATTCAAACAGGAGCATAGAAGTATGCTTAATTCAGCCCAAGAGCAGGTTAACACTGAAAGGGATTGTCCTACTACCCCTACGCCTGGCCATGGAGTCCCACTGCTCCTTTTGAATCCCTTCCACGCAGTGGCTTGAGTCAGCATGAGATGAAATCACTTTTCCTTAAGATGATTCACATTACAAAGCTGTATCTTGGGATCCCATCATTCAATCCCCCACAAGTGGTTCTCTAAACATCCTTCTCTTAAGGGTGCCAGGACAGTGAAAGCAGAAGGCATTTACATTTCCAATGAAGACCCAGTCCTGTCAGCCCTCAGAGCAGTTTGCTGACTAAATCATCCAAGTATTTGAATAAATTATCATATGAATAAATTAATTTATGCCAAAAGAAGAAGTGGACTGCTGGATGCAGTAATGCCAACACAAGAAAACTGAAGCTAGGGAGGTTGGGGAAATGAACCCATAACAATGGCAAGATGTATCATCCGCTCAGGCAGCAGGAGGCAGCTGAGACCCCATCTCAAATATGAGTGTAGGGAGGTATGGAGCAGCATCTAAAAAAGGCTTTAGAATAAGCAGAGCTGAGCAAAAAACAAGCTTCTCTTTTTGATCTCTAAAAACAAGATTGTTACAGAATGACTGAAAACTAAATTGCAAGTCTTACATCCCATTTCCAGTTTTCCAATTCAGAAAGTATATAAGTAACAACCCTGTGCCTTTTACTTCCCACTGACATTTAAGAAACAGAAGTCTCAGCTCCTGCCAAATCAACTGTCAGCCCAAGCCCTGGACCTGGGCAACTGATGAATGCATGTTACAGAAGCATGTAGCACAAGTACTGAAAGTATAAAAAGCTAGGTCTCAGGTAGTATAAACTGGTTTTGGTCCAGCTCATACTAGCTCCTGATCACCTCTGTTAAGTGTTTTACAGCAGTAACAGTTTGGGGGAAAACAATTTGCATTCTCTAAACACTGATGAGGTGTAGGTGTGCTTTGCTTACATTTGTGTCCAGGAAGCTGATTGTATTGCGCATTTTTAAAATTCTTCTTTCTTTAGCTGTTCTTCGAAGAAATCATTACATGCTACAGTCAAAGCAGCAACTAGAATGACAAATTCATTAAAATCCACTTCATTGTCTTTATTTGAGTCCAGATCTTTCATAATCTTATCAACCAGAAAGGGGTCCTTTTGGCCCTAAGGAGAAATAAAAGTGACTTAGCGGTGCAAATCTTGAATATGTAATTTTGACACACATAGCAGTGTAACCCACACCCATGTAGCAAGTCCCAGTGTTATTAAATAAAAGGCTGCATGAAATATGCACCTTAACAGTAATATAACACAGCATTAAAAACATGGGCCTGGAGTCCCAAAAGTGCACAACAGTGGAAGCCAAAGACAGTGCATGTCTTAGAAGGAATACAGGTACTATATAGACACTAAAATGAATCAAACGGATTTTAGGAGCTGCTGAGCACTAATTTCTTTGGACAAGATGGATCTATAATATGCATTTCTGTGTATCATCCCTTAGCAAACAGAACTTAGATTTTCAAAAGGCTATTCATAAGTGGTCTTATCCATTCATCACAGTCAGATATTTCTACTTAGCAAACATGTCCTATTCAGTGGGAGTAAGACCAGTGAATCTTGTAAGAATAAATCAATAGCCAAGATTAAAAGGAATTCCAATTCCAGGGCATGGATTCAATGTAAAAAAAAAAACTGAATCCTGCTGGTGGTGATAAAATCCACAACAATTTTTACAATTATAAGGATACAGAAAAACAACTATGAATCTGGCCATTATTCCATAAAGAGCCCCCATGCTGTGTAATACAGAACATAAAAAATGTGCAGAGATATTCAGATCAGCAGCTTATCACTGAAAGGATTTTCATAGCATCTCTCTGCAGGGCATATGAGCAGCTGTACTGTGCCTGTGGCCATTGTGCACAAGCTAATTTCTTGTCTCATGAGAACTGGTTGCTGGATTTAATTCTCCTGAGGGTGAACAATCTTCAGGGTATGAATTATCTATGCCCTTTTATTAAAGATGAACAAAAAAAACGTGATTAAAGACTGATTTATTATTGATTTCACTACTGCTTCTATGCAGCCCTTGCTCTCCTACTCAAAAGCACAGAGGAGTTAGCAGAGCACAGGTGCTAAGCTGTGCTACTGGTGGCACATGGCAGGGCTGGACCACCCTCTGAAATCACACTTCTCAAACGGAACATTTGATCTCATCTCCTCCTGTCTGATTACACAAAGAAAACTGCCATCTGAGAGACGGTGTCCAAATGCACCTTGCTGAAAGAGATGCTATTTCTAAACACTTGGATAGCTGCTTATCTCACCCATGAAACAGTAACTCGAGAGGTTCAGGAGCTGTGTCTTACTGAAAGGAAGTCGGTGAGCTCACTGGTGAGGAGCTCCTTGAGTTCTCCTTTACTGAGCTTGTATCTGTCCCCTTCTTTACCAGAGTAGTGATGGAAAATCCTGATTAAGGTGTCCATTGCATCCTCCAGTGGTGTAGACATAGTAGTGAGTGGGAGAGCTGCAGGGCAAAGATCCAAAGTTAGTGACATTGCACAGAAGCCAACCCAAAAGTTAGTCCTAGGAAAGGGATGGAGAGCTAGCTGAAGAGAAGAATTGTTACCAGTACTGACAAAATGGTTTTTCAGTTGATCCATCCTGTCAGCTATGTTTGAGCAAGGCTAGACTGTTAAAACAAAGCATTTGCCTGAACTCACTAGTAATTACTTTGAAAAGTTAAATAGAAAAGGAAGGCATTCATTTTGCAAAGCTACTGTAAAAGGAGGTCTCTCATATCCATAGATGAAAACCGGGAAAATGAAAGCACAAGCTTCTACGTGTTCAGTTAAAAGTTTTCTCAAGAAAACCAGATCAACGAATAACAGTGGTCAAAGTGGATGCACATTTATACAGAAGATTCAACATGAGTTTCTTAGGTGACTAGATAAACGTTACTAGTAATAAGGGTAGAAGAATGAGCAGAAGCATCAGCTTTCAATTTATTTGGTCTTGTTTGCTTGGGATGATGTTTTCTCCTGTAAATTACCCTTAATAAAAAAATGTGAGCTATGCACCTCTGAGGATTTGCTTCATTGAGCATGCAGTAAGAAGGTACTCAGTGAAGCATCACCAGAAAAGAAATGGAAACGTAATTATTTGCTGACTAGCTGACTCAAAATATAACTAAAAATAAAAAGCAGGTGAAAGACAGACATTACATTGATTAAGCCAATTGAGAGAGATTAATTAGCCAGAATGAAAGTAAAGGTAAGACTGGAATCCTGAACAGTATTACCATGCCAAAGCAAAAACTTACCTGCTTTACAGACTATCTGAGGTGTATGCAAGGAAATGCTGAACTCACAGGACGTGATGGTCACCTTCCCTTCAAATCCCATGCACAGGCTCTCGTTTATCAGGCTGAGAGGGTGGATTACACGAATGGAGACAGACGTATAATTGGCACAAGGATGGCTGGGCTTTTCTTTCCCTCTGCATTTGCCTGCTCTGTTCAATAAAACCACTTGCTGAAAACGGGTCACTAAAATATTCACTACGCAGATCAGAGGGTTGTGTGTGGAACACAGAAGATATTTTTTATCATTTGGCCTTTTACAAATACACCCATCTGGGGTCCTGAAGGTCAAAATTAGAAAATGCTAACAATCACTAAGTCAGTATAAAACATCTTCCTCACATTTTCAACAGAACTCTTCTTAGTCTACCTCTCTTCAATTTACAGCTGAGAGTCTAAATATCTCAGTGCTGGCAGCCAGTGTTCAAAGATATTTGGGTACCTAGGGGTAAGTTTGTAGGTGAGTTTGCCACAAATCCTCTGAGACACTTACTTTGTCAGATGTCTCCATAAGCCTAAAATATTGGCTCTTGCTGAACGAAATTCTTGCTATATGAAATTCTTGCTATAGCACGTGTGTCCTTAGGAGAAAACCAGGACACCAGTTTCAGAGGAAGGTGTGCCTAAAATTAGTGTGTTCTGATCAAAAGGCTGGGTTTCATTTTTATTAGTCCTGCACAACAACTGCAGTTCAGCATCTCTCTTCTAATAAGTGACCGTCCCCTAAGAGGGCTTGTCCTGCTCCACGCCCCAGGGACTCACTAATCCCAGGGATGGTGGCTAGGGGATGCAAGAGACAGCAGCTTCACCATGGAAGGACCTTCTTACCACTGAAAATACCAAGTAACTACGGCCTTCAAGACAGGTATGTGAAATGGAAAACTGCTTACTTTAGGTTTACTTTCCTTCCAGAAAGACTTCCACCTCCTGCACACACTTGTCCAGTGAGCAGAACTGTACAGATGAACAGCAAGAGGGCACACAGCTGCGGCTCTTTTTCTCTTTTATTCCAGCCAGAGGGAAGGAGAATGAGATGAGCATGGTTTTAAGCTCTGAAAGCCTCCAGGCACTCATAATTTTGGGTGCGACAGTAGATATCAGCCCACATCTCTACTTGCCTCTAGACATGATGTTTCTTCTGCCTCCACGGTTGTGACAAACCTCCAAAGCCTGAGGAGTCTTGGCTGTGCCTCTGGGAGAAGGAGAGGGGGAGCAGGGGTCACATAAAAATGCTGGATCCCCAAAGTATGGGAGGTGATAATGTGTAAAGCGTTGTTTCTGAAAGAGTAGGCACACTCTTCTGGTCATAAGCCCCCGTGGACATGCACAACATTGCATGCAGGGTGCCTCCCTTCACCTCTCATCAATATTGTCATGAGTGCTCACCAGGGTTTCAGGGGAGCCAGTGCTCAGGTAAATTTTAGGAAAGATCCAGGTGGAAACCAACCCAGAAATATTGATATGCAGCAAGAGGAACCTAATCCTCCCTGGAATCAGAGGAGAGTTGTCCTCTGTACCTCTTCTGTATTTGGGGATAGCTAATGGGTGCCCAGTTTTGTATAGAAGTTTGTGCTCCAGAGACCACAAGGATCTAGCTGAAACGTATACAGCATATGGAAGAAGAACATAGGTGATATCAGCCACACTCCTCAGATCCTGGGCATTCTCTGTGTCTTTGCAGATGCTAAGAAAAGTACAGAATCTCTTACATAGCTGCAGTCATGCAGGTCTATATGCTGTCTGTGATTCATTAATGCTTATAAATATTGCTCAGAAATATTAACCAGATAAGCATCAAAATACATGGGGATTTTGCCATTTATTCAACAACAGTTTCACCTACATCCAGAAAAAAAAGCTCAGCTGAGTCGATACTTAAGTAAAATATCTTTCTGTTTGCTATATATTACATTGATCCTCTGGCTAATAAATATTGCAAATTAATTATCTAAGCAGAGTCTGCAGGAGGTACAACTTCCAGGAAACAGGTATAAACTTTCAGAGCTGCCATCCTCAGGACAGAAGAAAGAAGGGTTTTCTCTATCATCTCCAGGACATCAGCTCAATAATTTACACGGTGATATAATCTGTGCTGTCTCTTTCAATAGCTACTTTCACTCCAGCTAATTGTGTAAGAAACTCTCTATTTCATGATAGTGGATTACATGTACTCAGGGAATAGCTGCACTGAGCTTGTTTGTTAAGAGGTCCTTTCAATTTGCTCTGTTACTCCTTTTCCTCCTGCTAGTGGCTCCTGCCAGTGGATCCCGTGACAGCAGAGATCTTTACTCCTGTGAGGGCAGGTCCCAGAGGCTAAAATTTGTGATTATCAGTCAACTGTTTTCAATCCTTCATCCAAAGCTCCAGCACAATATGATGTTGTGTGAAATCTAAAAGGCACTGAAGATTGCTGAAGCCAATGCAGCCTGTGAGAACTTTTGTACCAGGACAAGGCCTGACTCTGTGTCAATATTCACTATTCCCCCATCAATCCTCCGCTGTACTCTGATTTCCACCAAGCTAAACGCAAGAATAGCACCAGACGTGGGGTTGGCAGAACAAGTAGGACTACAGCATGACTGTAGACATGGTGAAGCTTGGTGCCTTCCTCATTCATGACCAACTGTCTGTCACAACCTGCCAAATCATGGCAGTGTTGGTGGAAAGGCACTTCCTTCTCAAACTGGGATGATTACCAACACCAGACCAGATCAGCCACAGTTTGTCTAGTTAAATCTTGAAAATATCTCAGGATGGAGATTTCACGTGTACTTTGGTAATCTGCTGTAGTGCTGTACTACCTCCCTGGGGAAGATATTTACCCTGACATCCAGTTTCAGCATCCCAAGCTGCAATCGTGGCCATTGGCACTCTCTGCACCACCTGCCACTACCACAAAGAGCTTGACTGTTGATTTCATAAATTCCCTTCCAATGCTCTTGGCTCCTCACTCAAACTCAAAAATGAACTTAAAAGTAGCCCGTTCCCTGACTCACCCAGCCTAGTTCCATGCTTTATTGTTACCGTCATGCTTTGTGCTTGCCCCTTGCAGGTGGCTCCATCTGTGCCCATCTCCTAAAGTGTTGCAGTGTTAAAGTGCACACTGCAAAATCAATGGCTGTCAGAAGCAGAAGGGCAGATTTTTCACCTGGGGGGGCACAAATACTCTATAGGGCTGAATTCTACCATCTTTGCTCAAGCAGTAACAGATGCTCAGCTTACAGAATGAGTCAGCCATCTGATTTCACTGCTGGCTGCAAGAGAGGCAGAGGTTGTTCCTAACCCTATAAACCTGAGAAAGGACTCAACTAGCTATGACTGCTTCCTTTAATTTTAGTTGCATTTAGACAGAGGTACACCCAGCTGGGAGGCTCTGTGGGACTGTTCCTCCTCTCCTACATGGACATGGGGCAGTCAGTCCACAGGCAGAAAATCTTATTGCGAGTCTCTGCTTCTCAAAAATCAGAGCAGAGTTCTGCCCTGTGTGAAAGCAGACAGCCCTTGACATACGTCAGCAGACTTCTTCCTCCACAGCTGGAAAGGAGAAGATTTGGCTTCTTCACCAGGATTTCTCTTGACACAACATAACACACGTTGCCTCTAAGCCAGAGCAGCCTATAAAGTGACAGTCTAAGCCACAGTAAAATACTGCTCAGCTTAAATGGGAGGATCTCATACTTATAGCATCTGGTTTCCAACATTTGCCAGAATGCACATGGGGAATATTTTCTCACAACTAATTATTGTGCTGGGAAAGGCAAGTCAGCCTTCCACCCACATCCTCTTGTTATTTATTTTTCCCTAACTCACACTGTTCTTGGGATGCACATGTTTTGAATCAAAGTTGTACCCCCAAAATCGCAAAAGGTGTGATGGAAAGCAACAGGGAACACTGCAAGGCTCATAAGTACAGATATACTGTACACTGAAAACTTACATTAGATTAGAGCCTAGATTAGACTAAAGAGCTTAAACGAGATTTACATTTGAATTAGTATTTCTTGTTAAGTTATAATGAGCTTTTTCACTCTTTCAGGATTGTTAGTATTTTCATCTGTATTTTGTTTCCTTGTCTGAGTGGTTGATTGATTTATCCCTTTACATCATGCATGTCTCCCTCTTCTACAGGTTCTGCTTCACACATTCAAGACTGTTTTAACTGCTGTGATGCCATAGGCAGCAGAATATCCAAGATCTGTTAAAGCTCTTGCTAATAGATTTTACTACCTAAATTCTGTGGTTAATTATGTAGGCATAATTTTCAATGGATTTCACTGCAAGGGCTGCCCAGCTGAAGTGCATCCTGACCTCATTCTCTGCTGAGTCCTGTTCTGGGCAAGACTGTACATGTTTTCCCAAATACGTAAATGACTTTTTCATTTAAATCTCCAGATCACTGAACTTTGATTTTTCCCATTGTGGTCATTTCTCTTGTAATACTCCTTTAGGACAGAAATCGGAGCATTATACTGACCTGAAGTACCATCTACTAGTCCTTTCTCCTTCCAGAAAATTAGCCACCATTTCCTCCCTCTGCAAGCAACCACCCCTTACTAGCCTGTGAAGGCAACAACAAGTTATATTGTATTGCTCTCTGGAAAATAGCCTAGAAAATGTTTGTTAACCCTGAAATGGAGTTTTGAAGTGATATTCTGGCCACACAATCCTTTCTTCCTTGTAAGACTGTGAAGCAGATGTTATCCAGCTGTGTATCTTACCAAACCATTTATTGTTTCAATGCAGCCTACCCACACCAAGGAAGGATACCAAAATAATGTAAAATACCACTGTGCAGAAACAGAGCCAGTTGTGCTTAAGGTACTGGCAAAGGGTCCTGTTACAGAGCAGCTCTCCTTCACATCCTCCTTACCTTGTAACCAGAGAACATGCATCCAGCACCAGCTGGCTTTGGCAGCTCACATTACAGCTGGGAATATATGGCAATAGAGCGCCTTCTGAACAAAGCCAAGACAGTAATTCTCGGTGTTTTAAATCCACTGATCAATAACACAAATCCATTCTGTTTGTGAATGACTCATGTTTGTTCCTAATTCAAACTAATATCAACATGCAGCAGCTCTCATCCTAAAACATTTCAGCATCCAGTTCCTTGCACAAGGTTTTTGCAGCTATGTTCAGGTCATGCTTGACAACCATTGGGACCCCTTCTTGCAGTTCTGTGTCACAGGACTGTGGCCGAGTCACCTGCCAAGCTGTAGCAGCAGGTAAACCTTCCACAGGTTTTCCCTGGTCCTGGGTAGGCTGTCGAGTGATTCTTTCCTCAGTTCCTCCTTCATGGTCTCCAGCTATCCAGACAGCACCTATTACTTGGGGAATAGATTTCATAGGGCTGGTGTGACTAGCTCTCTAGTGGCAAGAATTGCCTCTGAGCAGCAAGGAACTGTGGCCCATACAATTACATGCTTGTACATGTGCTTGGATGGATGGCCACCAGGGCTCCAGGTGCAGAGCTCATTGCATCTTTTCCATACTTACTACTCTGTTTGTGAGCCATGTGCTCAACTGGGCCCATGTGGCAAATACTGGCAAATACACTCACCTTCCCTACCACCTGTGCAAAAATAAAGAGCTAGCAAAAAATACAACAAAAGAAAACCACTCCAGACTGACTTGATTCAAGATTCTTTGGCACTCTTGATGTTAAATCAATACAGAAAAAAAAATGAGGCAAATAAAGTTTTCTTCTAGTTTGTATGTACGTTAAAAAAAAAAAAAAAAAGAGTAAAACTTCTTTTGGTCTGGGTCTGCCCCTTAGTGTCCTGCTGAAGAACTGCTGCTTCCCAATTTTCATGCTAGCAACAGCTGCCAAAGCTGCGGGGCTGAAGGGAAGCACACTCCCACCTGACTCCTCCAGGATGCACATAGGTGTTTCACCATTGCATTACTACAGCAAGCTCCCCTCAGGGTCTGCAGTATCAACAACAAGCCAAACGAGAAGAAATATCATTCAAAATCATAGAGAAAAGAAATATCTGTTGTGCGCAGCCTGTCACCTAGAGCCATAAATTCTGCAGAGAATTTAAGTGCTTAACACAGGTTAGTGTTAAAACAATGGGATTTGGGCACACACTTTTCTTAATTCAGGCTATATATTCCACTAGTGGCCCTTAATAATGCACCCTAAACTTACCACCCGCTGTGGGGAAAAGAAAGCTCAGAAGCACTTAAGGCCAATGCCACTGTCTGGAGGGTAAATGGAAGAAAAGGCCACAGTAATGTTGTCTCCAGGGCTGTCAAGGGGCAATCTTCAAGTAACAATGAATTCTCGTCCAAATGCAATGCTACGCAGAGGCCTGAAGAGGGCAATGAGAGCTAGTAGATGGTTAGGGTATAGAACAAACGCTGAAAGAAGATAAGGCCATAGCAGAAAACCTAAATAAATATTTTGCATGTGTTTTTACTATAGAGGAGTTTGTGGAGGTTCCCACAGGATGAAGAAAGGGACACACTGACGGATTTGTCTCAGTCTGAAGTGCAGGAAGAAAATGCTGTAAGGAAGGTCCTCAAAACAGGTTGTAGCAAGCCAGGACCGAATGGTATCCATCTCGGAGGTCTAAAGGAACCTGAGGTGGGTGAGCAATGGGAGCCATTGGCTGAAATCTGCCTCAGGACCACTGGTACAGTGTCAAGTGGACAGCTGCCAGGCAGTATCCAGAGAGCTGCAGAACTTTAAGCCTGCTGTTCATATTGGGTAAAGAGGTAGAGACCAGCCTGAAAAGCAGAATCATGGGGATATGACTAAACATAGTTCACTGGGGTGAATTCTGTAAAGTAAAGAGGAGACATAATGCAAATCTACCAGTGTTCCCTGAAGCAGTCCATGACGGGTGACCTCCCTGATTACTGTCCACCCAGAAACATTCTTCACCCTTAATGAAACCAGAGATGACATGAGGTACAAGGAAAAGACATACAGTAAATGGATAGCTGAAAGATAGAAAATAGAGACTACATTATTGTGTTTTACAAGTGAACTGACACCATAATTGATACCTGTGTTCCCACAGGTATCTGTCCTGGGGCCAGTGCTATTCAGTATCTTCATTGGTGATCTGGGAAAAGGAACGAAAAATGAAGAGGTAAATTTTATGTTGATACAAAGCTATACAGAGAAAGGAAGTTAAAGTCCAGCTGTGAAGAATGCAAAAGGACCTCACAGAACCCAGTGGTATAGTGGTATAGATAGTATTTATCTATACAGTGGTATAGATAAATTCAGTGTAGATAAACACAGAACAACATCAGCAAAATTAGGTTTTGTACACAGCTATAAACTTTGCATTGATTATTGTCATCTTTGGGTTACTGCAAGTGAAAATGTCTCAGTAAGAATCTGAAAACAAACAAGATTAGAAAAGAAATAGAAAACTGAAAAATAGAAGTGTTTTTATGCCACTGAATAAGTCCAAGAGAAGCCCACCTCTTTAGTATCACAGCAGTTTTCCTATCTTCCTCTTAAAAATAGTACAACAGGACTAGAAGAGGGAAGAAGAGCAGCAAAGAAACAGCATCTGTGTTAGAAACAGCTAAATACACAAGGCACCTCAGTCTGCAGAAGGACATAACTGGGGATATGAAAGAAACAGCGTGGCCATTAAGACCAAGGAAGAGATTCTCCCCCTATACTCAGCACTGGTGAGGCCGCACCTTGAATACTGTGCTCAATTTTGGGCCCCTTGCTACAAGAAACACACTGAGGTCCTGGAATGTGCCCAGAGAAGTGCAACAAAACTGGTGAAGGGGCCGGAGAACAAGTCTTCTGAGGAGCAGCTGAGGGAACTGAGGTTGTTTAGCCTGGAGAAGAGGAGGCTGAGGGGAGACCCTATCACTGTCTAAAACTACCTGAAAGGAGGTTGTAAAGAGGTGGGTGTTGGTCTTCTTTGACAAAATGACAGACAATGAAATGACAGGGAATGGCCCTAAGCTGTGCCACAGGACATTCAGATTGGACATTAGAAAAAACTTTTTCACCAAAAGGGTTATCAAGCCCTGGAACAGGCTACCCAGGGAGGTGATTGAGTCACCATCCCTGGAGGTATTTAAAACATGGGTAGATGAAGTGCTTAGGGGTATGATTTAGTAGTGGAGAGGTACGTTTGGACTTCATGACCTCGAAAGTCTTTTCCAACCCAGTGATTCTATGATTCTATTGTTCTATGATTCTAAGTCTGCATATTCAAGAGTTGCATAGAGAAGGTGAATAAGTATATTTTTTACTATTCCAGTACAAAAATAAGGAGGAGAAAACCTAACCCTCTAGTTCAAAATAAGCAAAAGAATGTTTCTAAGCTGCTAAACTGCTTGCTGTGGCAAATTCCTGGGAAACACCTATTGAGAGACACTAAAATGCAAAAGCTTGTGTCATTTAAGACATCATCAAAACACAAATCACAGGAGACTCTGTTAGTATTCTAGGAAAGGTACCAGCCTTACCCCACTCTAGTCTTCTTTTTCTACATACCTTCATTGGCCACTGTTCCTAGCAGGTTACTAGGTGAGAACTAAATTTTGCCTGAAATGAAAAGCCAGTTATATTCCTATGTTATCTGAAAACCAAAAATCTCCAAACAATAACATGTGATCAGCACTAGTTCTGACAAACAGTCTCTGCTTTCCTAGAGGACTGTATGGTTTAAGTGATTGTCCAGGTACACTGCATCCACAGCCTTTCCCTCATTCATTAAGTGGGTCACCTTGTCACAGAAGGAGATCAGGTTAGTTTGGCAAGACCTGCCTATCATAAACCCATGTTGACTGGGCCTGATTACCATTCAGGTAATGGTAAAACATGTGTGATACCATTCAAGATCACCTGCTCCATGACCTTCCCTGGCACTGAGGTCAGATTAACAGGACTGTAGTTCCCTGGATCCTCTCTATGACCCTTTTTGTAAATGGACCGGCCTCCAGTCAAGTGGCTCTTCCCCAGTCAGCCAGGAGTAGATGATGGAAAGGGGTTTGGTGAGCACCTCTACCAGCTCCCTCAGTACCCTTGGGTGGATCCCTTCTGGCCCCATAGACTTATGAACATCTAATCAGCCAAGCAGGTCTCTAATCATTACCTCATGGATCATAGGAGCTTCATTCTGCTCCCCGTCCCTGTCTCCTGTTTTGTGAGGCTGAATACCCAGAGAACATCTTACCTTACTACTAAAGACTGAAGCAAAGTAGGCATTAAGTACCTCAGCCTTATCTTCATCCTTTGTCACTGTTGACCCCCCTGCATCCAGCAAAGGATGGAGATTCTCCTTGGCCCTCCTCTTGTTGTTCATACATTTGTAGAAATATTTTTTGTTATCTTTCACAGAATTGGCCAATCTAATATCTAGTTGGGCTTTAGCTCTCCTCCCTCCGACCCTTCTTGTAAATGGGCATAACATTTTCCAGAGCTTTCTGTGGAGTGTTCTTCTGAACCCTCTGTTTTACTCCTTCTAGCTGCTTTTATCCTTGCTTCTGTGCCTCCTAAGCATTACAGTCATGCAGTCTTTCAGCATCTGCATTTGAAGAAAGGAACTCCCTCAGCTCCCACAGACCTCATCAAGTCTCACTCAACAGCATGAAATTCTCTTTTGAAGTTCTGCATCATTTCCCATGATTTTGCTATGGGAAGCCTGTTTTTGTGGCTGATCAGTTAGCTCACTTTCAAATCCATTATAGTAGATGTACAGAATTAGTCTGAACGGAGCTGGTTTCAGCAAGCATCTCCAGTGCATAAAAACGAAGACATGAGATAGATGCTGGAAGAGAAGAAGTAGACAAATGACTGCAGAACTATTACTCAATGAATACACATCACAGTTAAAATTTGCACTCAAAAATTTGGGTATAAACTGGAATAAAATCATTTAAGTGAGTTAAAATGGGTAGGTAAAAGTTTTGACAGATAGAAAGCCCACAAAGCAATTATCTACTTTATCTGTGTGCCACTAAAAATAGTCATCATGTCTGCCATGATCATGCACAAATCCACTTAGAAATTTATTGCTTTGTTGCCTTTTAAAAGGATGAGTAATGTTTTATTGTTCTTACTCTGTTTGCGAAGTACCCCTATGACAAAGCCTTGAAAGAGCTGGTGTTACATTTGTAGAGCTTCCTTCTCATTTCCTCCCTGCCATACTGAAAAATATTGCACCTTGATTGGTGGGACTTTCCTTACTTCAAAACACCCCATAACAATGTTCGAACCCTTTCTCAGCCACAGAAAGTTGCACAGGTTGTATTCAAGCTCTCTGATTCTGGTGATCTTTCTACATTTGTTATCTCTAAGAGTTTAATAACATCTAGGGGTCCTATATTTTTGTGAGAAGAAATTCTGTTATAATCAGAACTACATCAATTTCTGCTATTTGCTTTTCAGATATTTGACCAAAGACCCTATGCTATGAAAAGGAACATGTCAGTGACTGATACCATGTGAAACATTTTTTAACCAAAGCTTTAATTTGCTCTGCAAGTATTTTTTCTGGCTTTTTTTAGTGATTTTAGATTTTGGAGAGATTTTACCTTTATAGATTTTTTTTCCCCAAACTAATTCTTTTACCATTGTTTATAGTTGTTTAAAAGTTCATCATCCCTCTGATATTTCCAGAGAAAGCAGGACAATACACTGATGCAAATGATGTACTTTTGATAATGCAAGGCACTGCCATCCCTGAACTAAAAAGTGTAATAATGATATCTCTGTCCTCCCTGGCTCTCTTTTTCTAATGAATTTCTGTTTCTTGAGGTAGTTAGCAGACAAAAAAAGGCTGCCAGCTTTTCAGCAGCAAGTACATGCTACTATCTTTTCTCTATTGTGTTATGTGTTTAAATATGTTAATTTTGGTACAAAAGTGTAAGCATCTTTGTTTGCAGATACAAAGAAGCAATCTCAAACAGCGGAGGGTCTTGAGACTCCGTAGAGTCATATTGTGGCAGAACTATGGCAGAAAACAATATCACATCAATAGTGATTGCTGCCTTAACTATACAGCCTTCTAATTATAGTACCTTTATTAATTATAGGCACATGTTGTGTCTTGTAGTTATCATTGAAACAAGAAGTATAACAGGCACTGATGTCTTTTATTCTAAAGGTTACCTAAATAGAATTGTGCCACTCACAGAGCAAATGAGCAATTACTTTTACAACCAAAATTATACATATTGCTGACATGTGGAAAGCTCCCTAAATGATGATATTACAAATTATATAGACTTGAGCCCAGGCATTCCCTATTCTTCATTCTTTAGTTCACTGTCAAGAGAAGTCTGCAACAAAATCAAAGGCAGATGCTTCACCATCTCGTCTAGCAATGCAGCCCCACTGATAGGGCAGGTCCAGGGCTCTCAGTTGTCCCTGACTCACCTGACAAGACAGGTCATGGCTCAAGAGCTGTATCGCAGCCTCAGTCCTGCCTTTGGTACCAATCAGAAGTGCCCTTGCAGCATTGTGCAAGAGAATTACAGTTCCTCACTGAGGAAGATGAAAGGCTGGTAAGAACTGTTAAAAATGGGCCTCAGCCTTTGCTCGGAGGATGGAGAAGGTTCATTCTTTAATTAATAAATACACTTTTTTCTCACTTGAATCCACTTTTTTCAAGTGGCCTGAGATACCACCCTCACCAGCACAAAGCTTTTTGTAGCTACTAAGGCTGTGGTAAACATGCATTAAGTCACAGCCAGCCATTTGCAGGTGAAGCAACATTTCCACAATGGCAAACTTCACGTGTCCTCAGATGCTGCAAAAATAATGAAAGAAAGCAGCTTTGGCTGACAACAAGCTTCTGCACATCACACTATTTCAGAAACCTGGGTATTATAGGAGATAAATGCCAACACCTCTTCTTGTTCAGATAAGATTATGTTTGGAAGACTTGTTTTAACAGTGATTTAGATCCAAGAAAAATGAAGGAGACTGGAAGATAACATGAGAATATCTTGCTTCAAAAGATAATCTCCAGGAGTCCCGTCTCTCTCCTTAGCAATTTGCTTCCCTGATCCCAAGCTTAGTAGGGATATTTAATATAATCTGTTAGGTCCTTCTCCTTCTCTAACATCAGATATATATGTGTGTTTTGAAATGGGGAATTACAAAACTATTTGCACAGCACAGGGAAACCTAGATTAAGTCTTTCTCATTTGGCTGCTTATTAAAGAAAATGTGCAAGAGCAGCTAGAAACAGAGGAGGGAGCCTTTAATCACAGTATCAGCTCTTTTTACAGTTTTTCAGAAATTAAAAAAACCATCAACCTATACATAAAATTCTTTACCCAGCTGATTAATAGAGTCCTCAGCCAGCTCCCAAACACCACTGATCTCCCTAGGCTTGGGCAGACAGCTTGGTTCATATGCAACGGGTTCCTCTGCCCCTTCACTGAGAAGCCACACTCCCACATCATGGTCTGTGTCCTCTCTCTGCTGAGATGATACCATTCCCCCACACTGCAAGTCTCCTGAAGCTAGAAGGTTAAACACATAAAAGTGAGGACGTGAATTCAAGGTGGATGTTCTACTCCACAGAAACACCAAGAGCCAAGGAGATGCTTGCATCTCTGACTTTAATGCATCGGCTTTGGCTCCTCATGTAAATGGTGGAGAAGTCGATGCTCTGGGAGGAAGGAGGGAGGCTGCTAGGTTAGACATGCCGAACTACTCTCTGCAGATGTCTACCTACCCATATAGGATGCGTAGATGCTAAAGTAAACATGTGTCTTGAACCCCCCCTCGTAAATGTAAACTAATTGTGAGCAGCATTCTCTCCTATGAAGAAGGAATTAACTACTCAGCACAAAGGCATTATGAGTTCATGCTAAGGGAAACTGTGCATTAGCTGCCATAGTGTGGTGCTTTGTGCACACTACAGGGACATTACTAAGAGGATGAGCTCCCTGAATGGCCCTCAGGCCACAGTGTACTGTGGAGCCTTAATCACGTCTGACAGGTCTGGTTCAGTGTCTTTGGATGCCTGCAACCAGCAGTGACTCTAGGGTTAGTATTTGTACCAAAAGTTATTTAAACTTAAACTACCCATGGAAGACAAAAGGATCTTGGAACAACAGAGGTCCTGACACCTCTCTTATCTAAAGCCCTGCTATCTTGATTTGAGGTGGAGGTAGTGGGAGCTGTGACCTTAGCAGAAGAGTGAGGCACTACCATTTCCCCATTTCTGCCAGAGGTGTCTCCACTCCATGCTCTCCCATGTCCTACAGTCAGGACATTTCTTATCTGCCTACCCATGCCCTATCATAACACAGTTACCTAAATGACGGTAACTCAGACATCCACTGAAGATTTTCTTACCAGTTCCTGTTGTAGTTTTCACAACTCTACCAATTTAAACACATGTAGTGACACAGGGATCTTCCAGGAAACCAGCCTAACACACACAACACACTCTTTGTATACGATGGAGCAGTTCCACAATTTTCTTTTACCATTGCATTTTACCATCAGCTCACACTTAACAGCAGCAACATCCTCCACCTTAGATCAGAAACAGCATTGCTACAATGCAGCCACCTCCAGCATTTTCAGATGTACTGGAAGTTAATGGAGAGACATTAGTGATTTTGACCAAAAGCAAGCAACTTCATTACAATATGATACAGCACCACTTGCCTCCAACACATCATGAATTAGTGCTAAGGGCTCACTCTTGGTATTTTTACACTATGAACCATATCATTCAGTTCATCTGCTCACAGAAAGCCAGATGGGTTTGCCTGACTGGAATTTGTAGATGAAATGTCAAGGGGTCATGATGTGTCAAACTGGAAGTATCTGCTAGTCCTGAGTCACTGCCAGCTATACAGAGATCACAAGAGCATGGCGTTCCCTGCCCAGCCGACAGTGCTGTGTTGACTCATCGATTGTTTCTTGTGTTTTCTTCATAGCTCCCAGCTTTTGTAAATGCGTGATACAGGAGACCCTTCAGGATTTTCAGGAAACTCCCTCTACCCATCGCATTTTATTTTTTTAATATATGTTCTACAAGTTTATTAATTCCTTCATTTCCTCCTATTCAGTGTGTCAGCCCCATTAGCTTCTTCAAAGAAACAGCATGTTTTCCCACGTTAAATTAATCAGTTTTCCCAAGTGCTCAGAAATAGACACAGGCTCCATGCAAATGAGCTCTACTTCCCCATAGCCCGCAGGACTATGTGACAGCACAGTCCCCAACTGCTAAAATACAGCATCAGGAGTATGTACTATCCTGAATTCAGACTCAGCTTAGAGAAAGTATGGATGTTGATGATGTTCCCCACTGCATCACATCCATGCGTTACTTCCTTCCAAGCAGCTGAGAGTTGGCAAGTGCTATGATGGGGAGAAGCACAAGGAGGAGTCAAAGAAACTCCACTAAATGTTCAATACTAAACATGCTCAACACTCAAGCCCCAGCAGATTGCTGCTTGAAGGTTACGCATAGAGCCGGAGTGCAGTCACCAACCAAAGGTAACTGTTAACCACAACAGAGAGACATCCACTAGTGCCAGCTCATCTTTGTTCTGAGCCAAAGCACTTGTCACTTGATGCATGCAAAGTCTGGCAATTAAAATCCTGCCAACCTTAAGAATTAGTGTACATTGACTTTTTTAGAACAGCCATAAAATACCATCCTCCTTGTCCACTGCTTACAGAGCTCTCTGCGTTAACTGATATGTCACAAGGGCTGCAATATCTGGAGGTGACCAACTGAGAGGTGAGGGTTCATATTAGAGTATTTCTCTTAATTCCCAAAGGTAGACTGGTCAAATATAGGTTTTCCTCCTACACACTTCGTTGTCTTGTTTCATTATGCAAGTGTTCATTAATGCTCATTACTGTGTATTACTAACACCTCCAAAACAAACAAAGGAGCAAATCTTAGTACATGTGATGAGTGTGCTACCAGCAGACTGAGCTGGTAAAGCACTCCAAATGCAGACATAACTTAAGCAGCGGGATTCTGCTTTACAACCAGAAAAATAATCCCATGAAAACAAGCAAATGTATGGAGCAAGTTTCACCAGCAAAGGCGCAGTCTCTGGGTTGCAGCTACATTGGGGTTCTTGCTGATGTGGCTTTGGCAATCAGAGATTGCACTGGTTCTCTCCTGTGGGCAACCTAGCTTTATGCTCTGGTAAAACACATTACCCAGGTGTACATTAAGTCAACACAGGTAGCATGCAGCATGCAGCAGCTGGCAGTATATGTGACAGGAAGCAGGGTATCCAGAAAGGAGTGGACACATTTTAATTATCTTTTTATTTGGGAATGTAGACTCTATGTTAAAGCATAGAAGCAGGAGCTTGGCTTTGTCAGATTTTCATCAGAGGTAATCCCACGTAGACCTTAGTATGCTTGAGCTGGCCATGTTCTGTTGTTTGCACCACATGAGCAATCACAGATGGTTTCTGAACTTCAGAGCAGCTATGAACCTCCGTCCCTCCATGTACACACAGACAGATACGCCCTTTCCCCTTCCCCTGACTGCCAGAGCTGGTCAGACCATCAGGAAAGCTGGCTGCATACTCACTTCAGTGACTGAGAAGCCCAAGTAACACAAGCTAGTGCTGAATCAGTGAGTACTGATGAATCCAAGGGAGTTGTCACAGTGCCTCTGCACAACACTCAATGCATCCTTCACAATCATTAGTCTTTTCTCCATTATCTGAAGCATCTCCACCTCCTTTGGCCTAGATGACAGAGAACTGATTATGTAGTCAGCCTGTTGTACTGGTCCTGCCAGCAAACAGCGCCTGAAGAGTGTTTATCTGCAAGCCTACAGAAGGTTATCACTCCTGAGAAAAAATGTAGGCAATACATACTCCTCAGCAGTTTTGAATCAAAATGACCATGACTACTGTGTTCATGCTGAATTAAACATTGATTCAATGTATTATCTATGTTCAAAAAGCCCCCGAGAGATCAAACACATCTATAATGAATTTGGGTCCCAAAGGCCAGATATAGTAGGTAGGCATTAGGCTGCTTGGTTCCCAGGACAGTTACATGTCTAGACATGAGCTACGTGCCTTCAGTCATCACATCAGTTAGACAAAACGAATGCTAAACTTGGTGGGGCCAGATGGTATTCATCTAGGGGTTCTGAGGAAACTCAGGAACAAAGTAGCTGAATTAGTAACAGAAGTACATCACCTCTTGCCAAAATTCTACCTGAATGCTGGGAGTTAAGGCTGTAATAAAGAATTAAAAGCTGGTTCTGAGGTGTCCAATGAAATATGGCAGATTTTCACAGTGAGACACCAAACAACCATTACTAATTAGACCAGCTGTATCAGACTTAAAGAAACCCTCAGTCTGAAAACAGCTGGATGTTGGGAAGAGTACCATAGAGGATACATGTGCCTGCACTCTTTTTACTCCTCCCTGGGTACCTGACTGTAACCTCTTCTTGTTGCTGTTCTGCATGATCTTTGAGTTACAGATTGATCCTTCTCAAGCATTCATCACAGATGCCATTAAGCTTAGCTTCTTCAGCCTTTATTTGCCTTTTTTTCTGAACTTCAAGAGCCTATTTCAACAGTTCCATAGTACAGCACTCACATGTTAAAAGACAACAAACTTCCCTGACAACATCTTATTTGCACATGCTGTGTTGGCCACGTGTCCTGTGCAGCAGTTTTGGTAGCCGACATGCCCCTTGACACTTCGCTGTCTTGTTGACCTCCAAAGGCATGGGTGAGCTCTCTACCCTGGCCAGGCAAGAGGGACCCTTGGTCTGGTCTGAGCCTGCAGATCCATTCCTAAGGTCAAGGTGAGGAGGCTTTCTCCCCTATGTCTTAGGAGTTTAGGCAGACACTTTACAGCTCTCATGCTTCAGCTTGCCTTGTAGTTGCATAGTGTAAACCAGCATTGGTGGTGAAAGATGCGGTCTGATCCTCTCCCTTGAAATGAGCCAAGAGCTCATCCAGCAAACTGGCCAAACACTGTTCCAAATCAAAAGTAAACTTTTGTTTACTTGACTTTTGACTTTCCAAGTCAAAAGTAAACCTCCCTCCCCCTGGTTTAACTTTAACCCAGGACTGATCCAATCCACCCCAAGGCCACACATGCTTGTGACAGTACAAGGGAATAGTGTGATTAAGCACTCGTGGTAGGGGAAAGACTAGTCTACCTCTCTTAGCTGCAGCAGGTGCTTGAGCTGTAAGTGAAATCATGACACTCTGCACATGAAGTACAGTGATTCCAACTGCCTGATGCTTTCACTGATTATTTTTGAGCGTCCAAACATTAATTCAGTCATAGATGGTATTTTGTATCTCTTGGGCTCAGAATTGAAAAGTTAGCACTGTTCAGGAATATATTTATTGTTAGCTAAAGATGACCACCTTTATACCAAACAATCTTGCCTGAGGGTAGTCCCATAAAAGCTGCCAGTTCCACCCTCCAGGTCTATGTGTTCTTGCACCAACACTCCTTGTCTGCACAGACACAAATGTGGATTCAAGGAGTTGATTCAAATCAATTGTACAAACAGCCTGCTCTGCTAATGGGATAAAAATTAACCCTTGATAACTAAATTCAGGATGATGGTTTTCAATGCAACTACAGATAGGAAAACTTTCCCATAATTTGTCATTGTTTCAAGTACAAATAAAATAAGAAAACAAAATAATTATTATAAAGGTTCCTCCTCTTTATCAGCAGTTTACTCTTCACTGCACCTGGGCTGCAGCAAGGAACAACCCACTTGCAGCACTGTGTATATAGAAGAAACTGATTGTAAAAGCGATTGGATGCTTGATTAAATTCTCAGTACTGGTTGTCCTCTTTCCCTCCCAACCACACAACAGATAGATGCAGAGAAAGATGCATCACTGCACCCCCTGCCAAAACATAAACTAAAACAGCAAAGGCAGAGCAAAAATGACATTAGTAGTCTGTATCATAAAAAGAAATTAGACTAGAACTTTTCTTTTCAGATCCCAGCGAGCATGGTTTGAAGCAATAAGCTTCACCTAGATGACTGTGGGCTCCTTGACTGGTACTCTCTGAAGCTTGTCACATATAGTACAATCTCCTTTTAAAATAAATCAATTATTAATTAAAGTTTTCTCAAAAAGCTTTCAACACCACTAAAGTAATGTCCAGTTCTTACACATCATGGACAGACCTCCACTGTTGCTGCAGGTAACAGATGGAATATTCTTCCATGCAATCTGCTTTTTAAAATGCACAGGTAAGGAATGCTACAAGGGAGGAGTCAAGGGGCTCAACACCTCCCTTCGCCTGAACTGCACTGGAGTGGCATGACTCGTTGTTTGACAGTCTCCACCTTCAACCCCATCAATGACAGAAAAGGAAGAACAAAGAGCAAGAACATACAGGTATGCATTATTTGGTGTACTTCTGATTAAACAATGACAAGAAATAAATCTTGTTCCCCAAAAGACTGGTTGTATTAAGCATATTATTCTTCAGCAATTTAACAATCATCCATGTATCATGACTGATATCTTTGTGGTAGTATGGAGACACACACAGACAATTCAACGTTACAACATGCAACCTGTAACCCTGGACCCCTGGGAGTGCTGTAATCACATGAACTGGATGTCCTTCCTTGGTGTCATTCACTACTGTATACAGAGCAAGAAGCACTGAGATTGTCCAGCAAGAAAAAAGACATTCTCAGACTCTGCTTATCATGCACAGGATAGGTGAAGAGTTCAGATGTCAGTTTATGAAAACAGTGCAAGTCCTTTCTTCCCAAATCCTTCCAGTGAACTATGCTCTCTCATGTACAGCTGTCTTCCAGTAAAGATGCCACATTACATCTTCCATACAGTAATAAATAAGGTTTTTGTGTTTTTTTTGTCAGGGAACAGGAAGAGTAAACTGTGTTCATGCCCAAGAAGCATTTGTGTTCTGTTTGGTCTAAAGAGCAGTACACTCTGCTGTACCATTACCATCCTACTTTCATTCTAAGCACTCACTGAGACTGAGTGGACAGGAGGGCAGCAGAGACAAGGACAGCTAATTAACCCTTGAGATGAGAGATGAAGTACGTTAAATTAACTTCTTATTCTTTATTGGGAGGGGGGGAAACTTATTGGTGAATCATAGCATCACAGAATAGTTTTCACTGGGAGGGAGCTTTAAAGGTCATCTAGATCAATCCTCTTGCAATAAGCAAGGACATATTCATCTAGGTCGCTCAGTGCCCTGTTCCAATGTGACTTTGAATGTTTCCACAGATGGGACACCTAAGAGAATAAATACCGAAACCAAAGAACAAGGAAAGGGAAGGAAGACACAAGCAAACCAAAAACATATATAACTACTCGTAATGTCTAAGCTGTGCAGATTCTTGCTACAGCTCAAATTCTTGCTACAGTTCAATATGACTCCTTCCTCACTTTTTGTATTTTAAATGGTGAATACTTCTCATCCATATACCAGCTGACTTAGAAGTACTTTTTGGACTGAATGCTCTTCCGCTTGCTCGTATTTGTAGGGAGCCAGCTATGCCTAAGTCTCAGATAGATCCTTTTGATGCAAGTTCCACGTAAAACCTGTTGAAACTTAAGAGTGGAAGATGAAAAAATGCACTTAAATTCTATGACCAAACATATAACCATCAGCTTTTCAGATGAAAAGCACAAGTAATTCCATATTCCTGAATCATCACAAATATTCAGGGTAAGGAAACAGGATTTAAAATACTTTAGGAATCTATAGAGTCTGAAGATTGCTGTCTTGTTAGTGTGTTTGTTTATATTCCATTGATACCCACAGTTCTGAACTGTTTGTCTTTAGTTATCTGCTATAGCAAGATAAGGGAATAGTTTCACTATACTGAAATGTGTCATTAGGTAAATTTTACTTAACCTATTTAGGCAACACAGCTACAGTTGTCAAGACTTCTAATTCATTATGAAGAATAACATCTTTGTTACCTGAAACCAGACAAGTCGAACTACTCAGCTCTACTATAATGCAAAAGCATATAAGAAAGCACCCAACTCAAAAGTGTTATAAAAAAAATCTTATTTAGTTATCTTAAAAAATACAAGGTATATTATATAAAAATCAAAAACTATTCATCAAAACTTTGCTAAATATCCCCATTTAAGATTGTGTATAGGCAAGCATTTAGTAACAGAGTATAATCTCAACCAACATTTTATCTCAGTGCTAGCTGATAAGAAGTTCAGCTTGTCAGCTCAATAGCAAAACCTTACAGGCTTCTGCCATGGTAGTATTTACAACATGAAAACTTGGAAAACAATATAAAATTACATTATACTAAAGATAAGCAGTAGTCACATTACTGGACCCACACCAAGATGGTGAAATGGATTCCCCTTATCTCTGCAGTTTCAAATAATATCTGGTATAAGCAGGTACACAGAGCAAGGTCCTGTTACATACATAATTCTGTTCAATTGTTTAATACATTACAGTTAAAGCTAAACAAAACAGATTTCTCTGTTAATTAAATATACAAGTAACACTACATAACATTCCTCAGACATCTTGCTTTTTAACAACATCCATATTGAAAGAAAATGTCTTCACCCACAATTCACTTTCAAGTCAGCAGCTTTTTCGCAGAGCATCAGAAATGTCATGATTTTTTTCCAGTCTAGTGGGAAGATATGTCTGCTTATGAATTCTACAGAGTAAGCAGCTGCCAGTTCCAAAATTCAGGCTTCAACGTAAGTAAAAAGCAAAGATGATTTTTCAGATTGTCTTGTACAAAGTAACTCTCTTGTCACTTATATTCTTTCAGTAGTAGTGATAAATGTTTACTTTTCTTCTAGGATTAAACTCAATATGTTGATTTAGTGGTCCCATTTGAGTTCGACGAATAAGAATTTGACTTCTTGGGGTATCTGCCTGATGAAAGTGACACTTGCATCCTCCGTGTGGTTCGCACACTTCGGCAAAGAAGAGCATTTTTAAGGTTGTCTCTGAAGTCTTTTGAAATATAGTAATAGATGAATGGATCAATACAACTATTCAAAGTAGAAAGACAAAGAGCAGTTATATATGACACATAGAGATAGCTCTGGCTGTAGGTTTTGAGGAGCAAAAAGTGCACAACAAGCAGCACATTGCTAGGTGTAAAACAAATGAGATACATACACAAGACAGCAATAATAAGTTTGATTGCTCTTTTTCGTTTCTTCCCAGTGCTTATATCTGAGATGGAAGCATTTAGAGTCTTAATCATTAGTATGTAAGCGACAGCAGTGAGAAAAGCTGGGATTAAGAAGAGTCCAATTGCAAGTGAAAGGAAATAACTGAACATGTCATGAGCCAAAACATTGTCAGGTAACACATCATGGCAGGTTGTGATGTTAAGATTTGAAATGTATGCTGTCTGATTAACAAGATACAATGGAATGGTACCCAACAAAATCAATATCCAGATAGCGAGGGAGATGCCCAAGGCAATTTCAGATTTCTTTCTTGAGTGCACTATGGGATTCACTACAACCCAATACCGTTGCACACTCAGACATGTCATAAAGAGAATGGAACAGTACATATTTCCATAGAAAAATCCAACAAGTACTTTGCAGAGACCTTCACCAAATAGCCAATTATTGCCATTTACATGGTATGCAATCTTCAGTGGGAACCAGACAACAAAAAGAAGGTCTGCCAATGCCAAGTTAACCATATAAATTACAGCTGGATGCTTCTTCTTTGTTCGGAAAAAAAAGACCCAGAGGGCCATGGCATTGCTTGGCAAGCCAATGATAAAGACAATTATATAGACAATAGGAAGAAAAACTGTAGTCAGCTTTCCTGTGAGGGCTTTTGCTGCAAATTCATCCACTTCGTATAACTCTTCAGAGACATTATTTGTAGTTGGAACTTTCCGTCCAGCAAAACTTCTTCCTTTTGAACTGCTGGTTCCACTACTCTCTAAGAAAAAGAAAAAAATAAAAATTAAGTTGCTGTTACAGAAATACAGACATTTTGTCCTTTTTAAAAATAAACTACACATCATGACTTCCTCTGAAGAATTAAAGAGGGCCTTATAAACTGAAAAATTAAGACTGGTTTTCAAACACTTGACAACTTTGCTTCCCTTTAAGTTTATTATCTAAAAGATAACCTATATTCTTATTCAAACATTTTATCAGCAACCAAAATGATTTTCCACATCACTGATGATATTAAATGGTGCGTCTACCATGTGAACAGCTACAATAACTGCTTCAAGTACTTTAGGGCACCATTATCCTTTCATGAGGCAGTGACAGATTTACCCAAGTGCTGGGACTTGTAAAGCTTTGCAGCAGGCTAATATAGCTGCAGTACAAGTTTTCTCAGGTTTAGATGGACTAACAATGAGGTATGCAGTCAAAAAAAGCATGCTGTCCACAGAGGAGCTATGCACCAGGGATCCCTAAGGAAAGAAAGATGCATGTTACCCTGTGTATCTGATTTGAAACCTAAACAAACTAACTGTGCATGTATATGCAATAGAGCCAAGTCATCTGGCATTTCCTTCCTATTCATGGCCAAGATGGTCAGACAACCCCTGCAGTTTCTACTGAGAGTGATACTGTTAAAGCCAACAGCTATGGTTGCTTTGTATATCAGAGAGCTATCACTGCACAAGTTTTACTCTGCCTCTTCAAAAGTGACTGGAAAACCACATAGGTAAGCCAGCCATTCCTGTTCTTGATGGCTGGACAGTCCCAAGACATCCTACGGACCCAATACAGTTCTCTTGCATTAACAAGTTAAACCGCACAAGCAATTACCATCCATGAACTACCTCTTTTTATAAAGTCACCAACCTAAACTCTATGGACTTAGAACATGACTATCTGTGAAAGAAGTTATTCTTAACCTTAACTCAATTTTGATCAATATTTGTGGATTAGCCAAAGAAAATCCCAACTGGAATACAAAGGAGAGTCTTCTTGTGCAAGCAGGTTTCTGTACAACCAACAGTGCTGAAGGATGGCCCCTCTGTTATTCAATAGATAGTAGCTTTGATACAGTTCCAGAAGGAAAAATGATTACACCTTACAGTTTAATGCATAAGAATTCTTTCACAAGGAATATATAAATACACACGTATACATCTTTTCCAGTACAGATTTTCAAAAGTAGCACAACTTCAGACAGCTGTTCCTTTCAAGTCAGACGTACAGCATTAGCGTTCTGTCTAGACTGTGTAACCTCCTGAAGAAGCGTACAGAAATACAGCATGTATCAGTGTTCTTCAGAGTTCTGAATTGTTACTTTAGCTCCACTCAACAAGGATTTGACAAAGTCCAGGCACAGGCATGCTTCTCTAGAAAACAGAGGTGTAAGAAAACACTTTGCCAGTACAACGACAAGGACAAATCTCTGCAGTAGACTGCGTGAAGGCCAAAGTCTAAATTATACTAGCAAAACTACAGTCCCACAGAAGATGATTTCAAATGCCAGTCATTTTGGCCTGTATGTGCTGTAATTAAAACAGGGCAGTGTTATACAAATCCTGCTGGAAGATCTTCAAGCCCCAAGGTTACGACAGCAATACTGTTAAAGGCTGCCAGGTTTACTCCTATACTAAAGGAACTGCAGGTCCCTAAACTAAGGGGATATTAGAAGCCATAAAACCAGCTTGAAGAACATAGCTTAAAAAGACATCAGATAATGTAAATGATAATTAGCTAAGCAGGCTTATAGATTAGCTGAGATAGATCCTGGAGATGCTTGGAAGCAGACCCTTTATTGTAAGCTGATAGTTTTAAGTACCATAATTAAACAGTGTACAGGGTTGTTCAACAGCTGTCCACTAGTAAGTAAAATACTGTGTTAGGTATCAAATCACAGTTTTACTACTATTTGTATTCCATTCCAAAGACTTAAATTACTGTAGAAAACTGGCAGAATAAATACTATCACTTTGTTCTTATTAATGTTTTGTGATCTGATATAAAGCAATGCTTTGTAACTGGTGCTCACAGGTTGGGTTGAAATAATAAAAAAATCCTCCAAAAAAGCCCTAAAGCGTTGTGTGACACAGAAGAGTAAGAGCTATAATAACGTGTACTGACTGACACGTGACCCACACACAGCACTTAGTATTACAGGAGCGACTGAAGAGATAAAGGTTTTATTCTATTTTTGAAGACGAGGTCAAGGTAAACGTGTGATTTCAGAGATCAAGTCTTGGGTTTATACTGACTTTAGGTCATTCCAGCCTCAAAAGTACTGACTGCAGGTACTGGACACCTTTTGTTAGCCCAGCTCGCACCCATACAGTAAGACAGTTCAGTATCCTGCTTTTCGCTGCAGTTAACACTCCCTCGCCAAGCAACCAGTCCTTTGTTAGGTATGTGGATTTTCTACATCCTTTTCTTACTCTTTGTGCTTGCAGTTTTCCATAACAATTGAGCTCTTTTCCAAGCTGAGTTTCACCATGCTTGACTCACACACAGAGAATGCAGTTGACTTGCTAATCAGCCCACGGAAAAATCTTCCTTGGCATCATGTGGAAAAACATACTCTCCTTCCACAACAAAAGACTGAACACCTTGGCTGGTCGTCCACAAGACATAACCCACTGCTTACCAAAGGGAGTATTATACTTACCCTGCAGACACGTAAGTGAATGCAGCACAGGGCATCTGAATTAACTATCTTAGGTCAAGTAGTAATACCCACACAAGACTAAGGTTAAGATTACTCTCGTTCTCGTTTGCACACGGGACTAACATTAAGATAACCATCGGTTTTCGATCTGCCGTTCAGGTTCACCACAACCCCATAATAGAACCTGCTTGTTTGAAAACAGCCACAATCACGTCCTCTGGCTTACAGTGCATCTCCCTCGGTTGGAATGGGATCACACTTACTCCAGGAGATCAAGCACCCAGGTAAAACCTTAAAGCAGACTACTCACTCCCCCCTCCCCTGCTGCCCCCCGACGATACCGAATTCCCCCCTGCTGCCCCTAAGGTGAGAAAACTAAGATACTAAAAGGCAGCCTAAAGAGTTCAGGAACTCCACTCTGAACAACAAACCTGGCGCCTGGTCAGTATCTATTTGTTGGGAAATAGGACCTACCATAACTTTGGCTTAAATATTTACACAGTCTGCAGGCGTATACTTTTATTATGTAAGTAAGCCCAGGATGAACAAATACAGGACATAGTGCACGGGCACATCCCGATACGGCAACGGGGTTTACTATAAAAGGTAGTGAAACCATGAACCTTAAGGCAGTGAAATATTAGAACGAATGACAGGATTTTGCATCCCGAAGTAGCGCTTACGTTCAGTAAGCGATAATATGAACTACGGAAGATAAGAATTAGGATTTAAAACCCCACCGCAAATCGTGGATTTTCAAAGTCGGGGGCGTGGGGAAAAGCGAGAACGCGGTCTTTAATGTTTTCTAAGCTGATACACGGCTTTCACGCAGCCCGGGAACCAGAGCAGCCACAACAGAGGCCCCAACCCCAGCTTCCCACAGGAGGTCCAGAGGAGGGCTTCAAGGATTATCCGAGAGTAGGAGCACCTCCCACACGAGGACAGGCTGAGAGTTGGGGTTGGGTTGTTCAGCCTGAAGAAGAGAAGGCTCCGAGGAGAACTTATAGTGGTCTTCCAGTACCTGAAGGGGCTACAAGAAGCTGGGCAGGGACTGTTTATAAAGGCTTGTAGTGATAGGACGAGGGGCAATGGGTATGAACTGAACAGAGGCAGATTTAGGCTAGACTTAAGGACGAATTTCTTCACGATGACAGGTGTGACCCCGGTACAGGCTGCCCAGGGAAGCTGTGGCTGCCCCATCCCTGAGGCTGGATGGGCCCTTGGGCAGCCTGGTCTGGTGGTAGGTGCCCCTGCCCGTGGCAGGTGGGCTGGAGCTGGATGGGTTTTAAGGTCCCTTCCAACCCACGCTAGTCTGTGATTCCACGCTTCCATGACTCCCGCCCCTGTCCGGCTCGCCCGGCGCACCCTGTGCTCCCCTCCTCCCAGCCGGGGGCTCAGCCCCGCGCCCGCCCGCAGCCCCCCGGGAGCGCGCGGCTGCCCCCTCCCAGCCCGGTACCCGCTGGCGGCAGCTTCTCGCTCCTCCTCCTTTCACCTGCGGGAGTGGCGGCTCCCAGCAGCGCGCAGAGCAGCATCAGCAACAGGCAGAGCCGGGGGCGCCCAGCCATCCTCCCGCCGCCACCGCCGCTCCCTCTGCCGCGCGCGCACGGCTTCACCTGATACCTAAGCTGGGGGGACGGTCCCGCTCGCGCCGGCTGGGCGGTGGGCGGGGCCGGTCCGAGACACGCCCCCCGTCCCCGAGGCCGGGCCTAAAATGGCGGGGGACCCGGCGAATGGGGGTGCTTAAAATGGCCGGTGCGCCCCCCTGCCCTCTTGAGGGTGGGGGAAGCGGGGGTTGGTTGCTCGCGTCATTCACGACCTGTGTCCCCTCTCTGTGGCTACTGGAGTCGCCTTCACCTGTGGCCTCACTTACGTCTACCCCTATCGACTAGTTTGGGTTGGAAGGGACCTTAAAGATCATCCAGTTCCAACCGCCCTGCCACGGGCAGGGACACCTCACACCAGCCCAGGCTGCCCTAGGGCCCATCCAGCCTGGCCCTGAACATCTCCATGAATGGGGCAGCCACAGCTTCCCTGGGCAACCTGTGCCAGGGCCTCACCACTGTCATAGAGAAGAAATTCCTCCTTATGTCTAGTCTAAATCTGCCCCTCTCCACTTTATACCCATTGCCCTTATTCCTATCACCACAAGCCTTTGTGAACAGTCCCTCCCCAGCTTTCTTGTAGCCCTTTTGGGTACTGGAAGGTCACTATAAGGTCTCCTTGGAGCTTTCTCTTCTTCAGGCTGAACAACCCCAAGTCTCAGCCTGTCCTCATACGGGAGGTGCTCCAGCCATCTGGTCATCCTTGTAGCCCTCCTCTGGACCCGTTCCACAGCTCCCTGTCCTACTTAGGTTGACGATCCCAGAACTGGACACAATACTCCAGATGAGGTCTCACAAGAGAGGACTAGAAGGGCAGAATCACCTCCCTTGACCTGCTGGCCAGGCTTCTTTTGATGCAGCCCAGGATATGGTTGGCCATCTGCAATGACAGAAGAGCTGGCTACAGAATATCATGTACAAGGAGACAAAGCTGGTTACAGTATATATTTCCCACTTACATTCATGTGTATAAATTCTCCCAGAAATCTTATGCATATTCTAGTACTCTCCGAGGACTAATTTTATTATTATAAACTTCACAACAGTAAAAACTCTTACTAATTTGGAGCTGGCTCCAGCTCTCTGCTTGACCTTGCCTTGAGATAGGGAGAAACTCCAAACAGGTGATTACGTCTTTTCGTAACTTACTATGCAGAAGACATTATTGTCTTCAAAGAATGAACAGTGTCCGGAAGAACACTGTCTAAAAGAATATGTGCTAGCAGAGAAAGAAAACATGCTATCAGAGGGTCATTCAGTCTGACTTTTGAAAACCACAGTATCTTAGACAAAAATTAACTGTACTTTAGATTAAATCATAATATTCCTTTTTTTTGTAATAGGAACTAGTTCTTGTATCAGGACTGTGTAACTCCTACTGATCTGTTACATATGGCCATGTGTGCCAGTTCTCCTCCATTAAGTTGTTGTTTGAAAGACAGGCAGGAAAATGTGTAGTGGCTGTTTAGTCTTGAATGCGCTGGAGAAGATCACAACAGGGTGAGAAAGGGACGTTTTCACTTGTTAGCCTTTGCTTATGCTCTTCAGTACACCAGTCTCCTTTCATTTATGAAAAGGGGGATTTCAAGAACAAGATTAAGTGCACTGCAATGTCAACAGTGTTTTCCATTTATCTGCACAAATACGACTTTAAAAGAAGTTCTTAGGTTTGTAAAATTAAGCTCATAACTTGTCAAATTCCAAAGTTAAAACTACATGTTTAGCCCTCGTTCACACCTCTAGACATGTAAGTGATTCTACAGTTACATCAGTAATGTTTCCTCTGCCTTGTTCAGTCTGTAAAATGCTCTGTGATCAGTTCGTGATAAAATTGTTGGTAGGGGTTTTTTTTACCTTTTTGAATAAATATGTTATGAATATTTGTAGCTTATGTTGTTCTGAAGAAAAATTATTCTTTTGTGAGCTTTCTGTGATGGTCATGAAATACAGCTGTGAGTTAAAGAAGTCTATGTTCTTCCCATTTTACAGATGGAAAATGGAGAACGGAGAGGTGAAAGTAAATGCAGCTGGCAGTTTTTGCATTCCAAGTCAATGTCAAGGGCCTCTCTTTTTTTGAGTTCTTTGTTGTAAGTTACTTCATACTCAAAGCATGATTCCTGTTTGTCATCCACCCAGCTAAGACTGTTTACAGATTTCTCATGTTAGTCTCAGCCTCCTTGATAAGTACTGAGCGAGTCATAGCCCATCCCTCCGGAGTCCCTTTCTCTCTCTTTCAGTCTCACTTGCAGTGCTTTTTTGTTTGCTTTACCATTACAAACTGCTTCATGGGTACTTAATTTCCTGTTCCAAATCAACTCATTCAGTGAGTTATAGTTTTCTCATCTGGCTTTTTATCTTATCTCCCTTGCAAACAGGCACGTACACATGTGCTGGCTACCATTCTTATAGTGTTTTCCCTCTCAGATCTCTAGTACTAAGGAGTGATCAGTCTCTAATCAGATTCTGCTTTAGACAATGCTCTCCTGCCAGCAACCACTCCCAGCTTGCACTTTTTATTTTCTCTTTATTCCATCCAGTTTGTCTTTTTGTACCCTTTACATTCAAAGCAAGGAACTCATTTCATCATGAACTTGGATCAAGCAACAACAGAAAGAACTGAGAATGCAAGGGAAAAGGATTCATTGCTGTTGGTAGACAAAATCTGCTGTAGATTGTCCTGTGATAGGTTGGATCTGCAGCTGGAGAAGTCCTGTGGCTGCATGTAGAAATAAGTGTCATACAGGATATGCAAATGCATATTCTGGAAGTGCAGCTTTGGACTTAACCTCTGTTCAGTGTCAGGAAACTGTGTTGATAGAGGTTTATAATTTGACTAGGTTTTCATTGAGGCATCAGAAACGCTTAATCGATGTGAAGATCCCTTCAAAATCTTATAAACAATTCATTAGATTGTGAAACAAGTAAAAATGGAGCTTTTAAGAAGAAGTGTCTGGCAACTTTAATACCAGAGAACTCTATCAGTCTGATCTATAAAAGAGACTTTGTTGTGGCCTTTCAGTACCTAAAGGGGATTTAAAAGCAAGATGGGAAGAGACATTTTACCGGGATCTGTAGTGATAGGACAAGGGGTAGCATTTTTTAATTAAAGGAGGACAGATTTAGATAGTAGGAAAAAAATTATTTACTATGAGAGTGGTGAGAAAGCGGAACAGGTTGCCCAGAGAAGCTGTGGATACCTCATCACTGGTAGCGTTCAAGGTCAGGTGAATAGGGCTTTGAGCAACCTGACCTGGTGAATGGTGAACCTATCCACAGCTGGAGGTTACACTAGAGGATCTTTAAAGGTCTCTTCCAGCTCAAACTACTCTATGATTTTATAACAAACTAGTTGTCCTTGGTACATGTAAGCAGTAGGTCCTGTTGCTCCATCTCTGCCAAAACAAGGCTTTTGTTTTGATTTTGTTCCATTTACTTTTATGTAGAAGTTAGTGTTCCTAGCTAACATTTTCAGCAGGTATTGTATTTGTTATGAACCTTACCCATTTTATAGTCTACAAGTGAATTCTGCTTCATAACTTAAAAATATTGAATAATAGCTAAAAATTTAGAAATGGTCATGCACAGATCATTGGGACCTCCTCTGTACAGAGCAATGTCAAGTCTTAGTGGTTTTTAGTTGCCGTTATTGAAGACAATTGATTTGTCAAATCTATTTGCAGTTCTAGTGTGCTGTTTATAAAACAGTTTGGAATGAATATTTAGCAACTGGTAAATAAACTTAAAACAGGTGGTTGTTCGCACTTGTTTATCATTGAAAAATAATTGCAGTAAATACACCTGCCACAGGAAGATTAAGTATATGATGATAGATGCTAATTAAAGCTTAATCTTCTATTACAAATTGGTTGTTTCTTGGTTCTTTGCTACATGACTTTTTCTGCTAAAATTAGATATACGCATGTGTGTGTATATATATATTTGCTGCTACATCATACTGGGAGTGTTGATTATTCAGAGCATACTCAAAACTTACTAAAAGATGTGAGCATCAGCTCATAATTCGTTGCTCTAGAAATGCTCTTCTGGGGCATGTTATCAGGAAAGTCTCGTGCACCTGTGGGCAAAGGACATCCTTAGAAATGTGTTCTCCCTCATGCTTTGAGTAGCTCGTGGGTGTGGTAGTATTAACACAGTTACACGCAGAGGCTCCAAAGGTGACTTACGGTATACCCCCAAGGTCTTGATTAATTTTTAACAGCACAATGAGGTGATGTAATCATGAAGATATGTGACTGTCAAGGGTACTTGGCACCTGTGTATTGAATGAGAAATAGATGTGGTTTCATTGCAAGGCACTTGCCAATACTCGTGCACTTTGTGCTCAGTTAAACAGGCAGGAGCATTTTCAATATACAGAGCTTGTTTTGTGTGTTTTCACTGGGAATTTCTGAATTTCAGATGGCAAATGTGTTTTCAGTGTGTGCTTTACTGTAATTATACCTTCACCCCCAAGAGACATGTAGTAAGGGATGGCTGTTTGTGCCATGTGTCTTACACAAGTATAGGGATCTTTTTTAAGATGCAAGAAGAACTTGGTTTTGGAAGGGGGAGGAAGTAAAAATCTCCAGACTTTAAAAATCAACATGTTGTAGGGGTGGCACAAGCACTTAAAATATCTTTCAAACAAAGCAGTTAGTGCCAGGATTCAGGGAGTGAGGGTGAAGTTTGGTTCAAATGAACCAATGTGAATGATTTAATTTAAAAAAATAATTTATTTTTTGACTCAGAAGAAGCTGATGCATCATCTCTCAGTGCTTTAGCCTGTCCTCAGTATAGCCACCTGGCATCTTAGAAACTAGTAGAGTACTTCGGTACTGCGTTATTGCAGGGTTCTGCTTTTGCAGTGCAAGCCTTTCTGATAATTCATTTCAATGCAATGAAGCCCTCTATCCTTCCTCTTTTTGTTTCTCAATTCATAAAAGCCTCTGTGCCATCTTAAACTGCCTCTCTCACTTGTTTTCCTAAGCCTTTAAACAAGTTTCTGTATTTCCTGCTCAGTTCTTGTTAGTCTTGCCAGCAGGCTTGTTAAGTACTGCATAATGGTTGTCAGTAATGTCCTTGAGACTCTGTGTCCAGCAAGGATCCTAGGAAACAAGAGAGGTTATAGACAGCAGCTGTGTATTGTTCTGTTTCTCTGGTAGTAAAGATCTATTTTGTTTCATTCTGCATTTAGGCAGTCACAGCCATTCCCTCTCTTACCCCATCTATCCCAAGATTCTTGCAAGTTTAGGACATTCTGGCTGTGGAAAACAGGTGCTTTATGATCATGTTATGCTGATGTGCTGTTACGTTGTTAATATTTGGCGTGCTAGTGTGGGTAGCATATTCATTCATGGCATTTTGGTGTCACTGTGCTGAGGGAAGAGATGGGTGGTATGGGTTATTTAAGGAAGTCCCTTAATGGTATTGGGTGTCTTCCTGATATTTATGACCTTCTGTCATCAGTGTTCTGTGTTTGTTCTTGGTGTTTGGTCATTAACTCTTTCTGTATTTTCACTTTTATCAAAACTGAGGACAGGTAGGGCTTGAGCTAGAGGCATGACAAACAGAAGTGGCAAAAGGTCTAGAACAAAATGTTAGGTATGCCCAGTGCCTGGGGCATAGAAACGTGTATGTCCCAAATGGAAGTACAGCTGTGACTCCTGTTCACCATAACCTTGCTGCAGTAGAGGACATAAATTCAATAAAATGCTTTGGTTAAGCAGAGTATACAGCAGTGCTTCTGCACTTATGTTGACGGTTGCTTAACCTGTAGGATATTGGTCTTCAAGTGTGCCTACAGCTACAAGGAAAAAAGCATGTTAAGGTGCCAGAATCAAGCAATTAAAAATTAAGAAATTCTATAATTTGGGCTTCTTGTGAAATCTTAATTCATTGCGCTTGTGCATTTTGAAATGAGTTCTGTTATAACATTATATCCAATCTTTCTGAGGTGCACTGCATGGAATGTGCTTATGAATAAACAGATAATCTCAAGTACTTACACCTCTACTTACATGTATAGATATACTCAAGATACCACCATTTGTCTAGCACTGTCTTCTTATCCTGCTGCTGTTGTAAACTAGGAAACTGCATAGATAAGAATGAAGAGAAAGGGATGTACAGATTGCTTGCAACTCATCATAGCAAAGGCTTGTTTGTGTATGCTGAGTTTGTATCTGTCTGATGTATCTAGTGCCATTCTGCTACCATTCTGTTGCTGAGAAAATGAAACAGTGGATCATTATTAAACTGGGATAAAAATACCTGATAGCTTAACAAAATCAAATATTCTTATATGTTGGCATATTTGTTAGTGTGTGTTACTGTGGTCTTTGTAAGAGCTGACTAATCTCCAGGGACTGGAGCAAGCAGACAGTGATAAATGAGAGCTTGCATCATTACATGGAGCTTAAAATAAGGCCAGCATTGCAACAACAGAACCAAGATTAATAAAAGAGAGGTATGCTTAGATATGTAACCTATTTGCAGAAGAAATATAGAGGGGAAGGTTGTGGTGGAAATTTTATCATGGTATTAGTTGTGATGAACTGGGTTAGGATATTCCACATCTTTCCCTTTCAGAATCCTGTTGGTCCATCTCACATAGGAAGTTTGTCAATGGCTTATCATGGAGATAACTCAGTTTGTGTTGACACTATGGGACTATCCAAATACAAATTACTTTTAGGAAAGAATCTTTATTAGGTAACCATTAAAACTGATAACGGAAAATGTTGAAAGCACTCTGAAACATCTTAAAAGCCCGTAACATTTCTCAGATAATTTCTACTCTCTGTATTAATTTTGCTAATACAGTTAAACCACACCAATTCCAAGGAATGATTTAACTTAAATTTTACAACAAAACCTTTCTGATGCCAGGAAGAAGGTGTGAAGTCTGATGATTATAGTGAAACGTTAATCCCAGCCGGTGAGAAGAGGTAAACAGGTTTAGGTTTTCCTCTTGGATATTAATTAAATGAATATTGTCATACATTGACTACACAGAGGAGCTATTTCTTTTTCCTTCATTCCCACAATCCATTTCAATTGACCTACTATTTGTATGTACTGGATTGTAAAATTATTTTGAAGGGGGTTGAAAGTTGTTTTTAGTATGACTCTATTACAGCTCTGCTCTGTTGTTTCTGCATCTTCAATGGAAGGAATATAGGGTGGAGTGTGTAAAATAATGATCCCTTTTAAGGTAATCTGATTCACTGCAGTGAATCACAAATGCAATAGGAGTCAACAGTATTGTCTTGCAGCTAGTAGGGTTGTTGTCTGCAACGTTTGTGAAGTCCTTTATTCAGTACCAGGAAGTTATTTGTTGAATTTGTTGATATTTTTAACTTGGTCCATATCTTCCTTGAAGAAAACTGCACAAAGACCAGCAAAATTGTGAACAATTGGAACAATCTGTGGAATATTTGGAGTAATTAATTTTGTTCAGTCTGAAGAAGACTGTGGACAGACACGATGATATAGTTGAAGTGTGTCCAAGGCCACAGCATGTTTTCCGCGTTCACTGAGTAGGCTGAAATATTAGCAAAGTTAGAAAATAGGAAAAAGGTTCTAACAATTAGCACTAGTTTTATTTAGCTCTCACTTTCTAGGGTATCAGTGGGACCTCTACCACTGGCAGTTTTAAAGCTGTTTAGACAAACAGAATGTAGGTATATATAGTCCATTCTGGCAGGAGAAGTAGCTGATGCCTTGAATACTCTTCCTGCCCAGCTACTAGTGACTCTACAACAATATTCCTAGCAGAATAAAAATCGAGTCCTTCATTACACTGACCTCAATGGTCTTACTTTTGCTTGGGATCAGAATATAGTATGTCATCAGAATACAGTATTGTCATAATGTTCTATGTTGTGAGTCAACCTGAGTGGTTTTGCACTCATGTACATCTGTTCAAAAACACATGCTGCTGAAATGCTGTCTAGACCCCAGTTTATCTGCTTGTAGCTTGGGTAGAGTTCAGATCCTTACATCATGCTCCTTGTTTCTGAGCAATCATGACTGGGACAACAGCAAGATCTCCTGATGAGATCCAGCATGATTTTGCCTCTGAGGAGAGGATCTTGTTCAAGCCCCTCTGCATCTTGCTTCCCACCACACAGATAACTGCAGTTTTGTAACCAAATGGAGGACCAGGAGCTGAGAGGGAGAAACATCTAGGTGTGGTGCTGAGGGAGGAGAACACCAGCTAGGTTTTAGAGTGGCAGTAGACCTCTGGGAAACCCTGTGGGAATTATACTGATTTTGAAGAGCTAGAAATACATGTGGAAAAGTGCTAATCATGAACCATGAAATTTGGTGGACAGTCATGAGGCTAGTGCTTTGTGAATCTGAGATAAATAAAGAACATGAAGGGGGTTGAGTGACGGGGGACAGGACAAGAGGGAATGGCCTTAAGCTCCACCAGGGGAGATTTAGGCTGGACATTAGGAAAAAATTCTTCACAGAAAGGGTCATTGGGCACTGGCAGAGGCTGCCCAGGGAGGTGGTTGAGTCACCTTCCCTGGAGGTATTTAAGGCATGGGTGCACGAGGTGCTAAGGGAACTTTAAGGCTCAGGCACTTGGGAACTGAATAATTTGTACTGAGTCTTTGGAAAACGGGGAGACATGAACCAAAATCTGGAGAGGGGGCTATGGGCAGTCAATGCTGCCACACATTTTGGTAGTCGTCTGACAAGAAAGAGCTTTATATGAAATTAATGCTGTGAACAAAACAAATGCCATCATAGTCATATGTGACTTTACTGCCTATCCTTCTGGGGAAAAATGTATGTTACAGGGTTTTTTTGGCTTTTTTTCTTTTCTTTAGTGTTTGTTTATTTCACTGCTCCTGCACTTAAAACACAAAAATGTCTAAAAAAGAAAACAGTTATTAGGGAACTTAAGGGATGCTATAACCTCTCCCCTCTCTTTCTTAGCAGTAAGATTAAATGCATAAATAATTCTTAAATGAAGCAATGCAATTACAAAACAGCTAGTCCAGGTAGGGCAAACACTATAAAGGCAAACTGGAGTATGACACAGTCTCTTGGTTTTATCCTGATGTTTTTGAATTGCTTCTTCTCTGCCTTGTGGGTGTGTGTCTCCGATTATTAGCACTCTGCAGTAAGATTGACCCACAATAGAAATAACCTGCAGATACACTAATGCAGTTATGAGCCTGACTGCTGGATTCCCTATTGACTTTCTTCATTTGCATTATTTCTCCTCGTCCTGCAGAATGGGATTGTCTACCTCATGTATCTGCTTTCACTGGCCCTCACATGTTTCCCAGTTTAGTAGAAGGATGCACGTTTTTCTAGTGTTCTGCTACCACACAGTTACTAGTCCTCATACCATGGTTCCCAGTACACTTTCAGAAGAAGATTTTTTTTCTCCATTTTCCAGCTCACAAGGGGATGCCTATGGAAATAAATCCATGAATCAAGGGAAAAAGCAATGATTTATGAATGTTTACTCATAACTACCCCTAAAGGTCCCTTCATCTGCTGAGTTCTTGCCAGAATTACAACATATTTTGCAACATTTAAATGAATCTGTGGCAAATCTACAAAGGAGAAAAGTGTATTTGGTGGTGTAGAGATGGGTGGAATAGAAGCTATGGGAAGGGAAAAATAGTCTTCCTTGGGACAGTCTCATGAAATGTACACCACAGTAAAGCTGTCGGCTTGCTATAGCCTAACCACAGTCAATAAAAGGCAGGTGGTGCTTTTGCACAGGTGGAACTGCTGGAGTGAACAGGCAGTAGAATCTGAGCTGTGATTTGGCCAGTACATTCTGACTCTCGGTTTCAGAAGGTATTAGTTTCAATACCTCAGTTTTATTAACATATAGACACTTTTGGATGAACTCTGTCTGAGAACTCTTAATGACTCCCAAGGAACTTATGATGTGCTCAAGCAGTAACGTCATTCTCAGTTGTGAGTTGATGGCAAGAGTCAGCATCCAAGAATTAATTTAATGGCAACAATAAGATACTGTCTGCACCATTAAACACTTGCAAATGCTGGGTTCTGTCTAATCAGAGTTTCTTATTGGATTCCAAATTATATTTGCTGAAAACAAAATGGAGATGAATTCTGAGGGCTACACAGAAGGTTTCTGTGCCAAGTTTTTAGTTCAGTTGAACAGAGGGACATGTGACATTCCTTCACATCAGTATCCATCAGCACCAACTGATGTAAAAATTATATGAATAATTCCAGCATTTTAAAGTAAAGGAGGACTTGAAAACAGAAATTCTAGAACTAAAAACCCTCTTACTCTAAATAGTACTAGTCCTTGTGATTTTGTGATTACTTAATCAAATCTCTATTTTTAGGACCTGTCTCTTACTTGAAAATTGATGGTTGCACTAACCCATAGAAGTATTAACTATCTAAACAGGTAAGAAAATATGATGTGTTGAATCTCAATATTGTTTTGCAAATGGAAAGTGAACTTAAGTTCACTTAAGGTTGTGCAGTATCAATCCATCTCCCCTTTTTTATTCTGCACTCTTTGGACATTTATGGCATGCTGCTAGTGTGAATTGCTAGTGTGAACTGTTAGTATCTGTGATATGTTCTGAAATCTCACACATGTTATATACATATGGTCTTAAGTTATCAGTGATCTCAATCATGTATGGAAAATTACAATTTTTCTAGTCATCATAATGAAATATTGAAACAGCAGTCTGATAGGAGTGTAGGAGAAAAAGATAAACACTTCCAGCACCGTAGCTTTCTTATTTATCACTATGTGCATGGACCTGTACTATTTCTCTCCACCCCTATGTGCTGGTCCATAGGTTGGTACAACCACACAAGGATCATGGGATATTCATCTAAAAAGAGTCAGTATTATAACAGGATCAGCGCTCCAGTCTAGTTGATGGCATGCCTGTGTCAATGTAAAGAAGGGAGTGTTTCAGAGGCATGCACAGAGGTCCAAGCTCACTGAGAGGGTTGGGCAGTCCTTGTGGCAGCAGTCCTGGCTGCCATGTACGTTTAAATAGTACATGGCATTAGAGTTCAAGAGGCAGCATGACAACTAGAAGGTATTATTGTTTCAGCATTACCTGATTTGGCAGGGATTAATATTTTGCCTGTTGCAGTTTTATGCTGATAAATTAACATGAAGGAAATAAAGCAACAAAAGCTAGACTGAACAGGTTTTAAGTTTAGCTTCTACAGCTGGGAATAATACACAACATGGTCAGCCGGTCACCTTAACAGTTTAGGCTTTACTGGAGTCCAGCATTATTTAGGGCACTTGACAGAAAGTATTGAATAACTTCTGTATGAGACCTGACCAAGCAGCTGGGAACACTTTAGTCTGGCTGCTCACATCATCTGCTACACAGCTAGGGGCTGGGGCCATCTACTCAAGTACCAGGAGCCAGATTCACATGCAAAATACATTGCTGAGAGGACATCTAGTAGGCAGGAAACCTGTAGAGCTCCTTGCTAAAGGATGCTAGGGATACAGAAAGTTTTCATAAATTCCAGGGAAGACTGGGCAACACTTGCAAGAGACATCTATTGAGGATTTACTAAGTAGAAAAATCATAACTGACTTGAGAATTTCCCTGAGCAGGTTTTAGTGTATGGGTGAGAGAGTAATTGGGAAAATACAATTTGTGTTTGTCCTCTCTTTGTTTTCTGTGCATCTGCTTATGGTCCCTTTGGTAGCTGGTATACAGATCAGTGAGCCTTCCACTCTGATATCCTCCAGTGGTTTAATGTGTTTCCTCCTGTGTGTGTGGCAGAGATGCAGTTTGCTGATGGAGAGGACTATGTAGCAGCTCTGTGTTCTGCAGAAAAAACAACTGTGTCATGTATTGACAGGACCTGTGAGCTTGGCTGGGTGAGCACAGCTGAATCCTGCAGCAATGGGCTGCAGTAAAGCTCAGAACTTAAGGGACGTGTTGGCACTTCTTAAACTGTGTTTGCAGAGCTCCCTGCACCATAAGCTATCTGAGGAAAGATCGGGCAGGTCTGTCTGTGCTACCTTGTGACATACCTTCCCACTGGTTTGAGAACAGATACTGTTTGGTTGTGGCTTGGAGAAGGGAGAATTAGAAAAGCTGAAGGAGGGAAGATAACGTGTGCTGGAAACTGAGCATCTACCTGCTCTCTAACATGGTAGGGATTATCTGTCTGGTTTAAGATATATGATCTTTTCTTAAGATATATGATCTTTTCATAGTTTTAATGTCACCTCTCCGTCTAGCTCTAATAAATGCTCAAGTGCTTTGCAAAATGTTTTTTTGGGGGGGATTCCTGTAATCATTGTAATTGAGGTGAAAGGGGCCTGCTTCTGTCCCACTCAGAAATTATTTGTTAAGAAGCACAGAGATTGACCATTTATGTCATTGTTGTATCAGCAGGAATGTGGTCTTTCTAGAAGCAGAACCCAGTATCCACAAAGCAATGAGTTTAATAGAAAAAGTATGCTGGCTGGCCAGGAGTCCAGAAAACTATTTGGAAACTCCCGGTACTAATAAAGGGCATGAGGAGGTGACCTACGCAGCTGTGCTGAGTCACACACTTTCCACATAGCCATCCTGTCTATTCTTGCAGTGTTTATTCAGTGCAGCAGGATCCATCCCCTCCCACTGTCTCAGCGCACCTCCCACTGTCTGTACAGTCAGGGGAAAACCACAAATTCCTTATCAGATTGAATGCAGTTATTTGCTCCCAAACTGAGGACTACCATGCTATCAAAAAAACCCTAGCATTATGACCCAAATAATTTTATTATTCCATCATTATGTTTTGAAGGGGGAAGTTTTATTTTTGTAAAATAACAGTTTGTGATTGAATTATTTAATTTGTGGTTTGCTCATTTAATAACTTTTTAAACTTAATGAGCAACATAGCCATGGCTACTAGTCATTTCTAGGAAAATGTTTTTCTTTCACTTAGCTGAACCTTGTCTAACATTTAAACTCCAGGTACATAATGCCTCATATGATCTAGATGCTGACGATGAAGATACTTAGCCAATGTGCATTTAGAAGTGAACAGACATATTAAGAGGTGAAAGTGAAAGACTGTGAGGGTATAGGAGAGGATTCTCTGCTCCGCCTTGCTGCAGGGCTGTGTAGGAACGTTGCTGTAACCTCTGGATGCCACGTTGTCCTTGGTGCTGCCTGGGCTTCCTTTGCGGGTGGCAGGGGAAAGTGGTTCCACGCCATACTGTGCCCCAACAGCCCCACTCTGATCTCCTGAGCACAGCAAGGCAGTACCGGAGCCCACTGCAAATGTGGGGCTGTTGCTTCAAGGCACAGAGTCTGGAAACCTTTCCTTTTCCCCTCTTTCTGCCCAAAACTGTTTGGTGGTGGTGTGGGATGCAAAGGTGGGAGCAGGATTTGGATCATTAGGAGGAGTAAGCAGTTAATTCCTTCAGGAGGGGTAAAATATTTGCTTTTGACAGTTGTGCTTATTCCAGTTATGCTGGATTGCACCAGTCCCAGGCAGTTTTTAACCCGTGGTGGCCAGGTGACTGCTCCTTGCAGTGAGATGCCTCACCCCAAGCTACAGGCGTAACAATGCTCAGTAAGAGCCCAGTCCTTCACCTGCTTCTTGGGAGGGAGAAGTCTCTTTTTGTGCTGGCCAGTTGTTCACAGTTCGCAGGTGGTGTATTTGGTGAAAGCCATGGTCTCTTACAGAGGCTTCAGGTCCCTGCTGCTGCTGAGGTCCTGGCTGAATGTCTGCTATAAGCCTGAGCTTGGCATCCACCAGTGCAGCTTCTCCTGGGACCCTCCTTCTGCTGCACTTAAGGCAACAAAGCTTCTCATTCTGGCTGTTTCTGAATGAGGAGCTGTTTCCCCCTTTTTCTCCCTATATCCAGAGTGTTGTTTTGGCAGAGTGAGGTTGGAAATCTCCTGCTAGATACCCCCACATTTAGGGGAAGTTCTCTCAGGCTTGGTGAAGAACTCAGAGCTACCAGCTTCCTTTGCTAAACCCAAGTAAATCTTTTTACACTACAGTTAATAATTTTACATTTAAACAATGTAATCTTACCTTTGTATAGGCTTGTAGCAGTCAACGAATGTATAAAGTATAAAAGACTGAAGTGCAAGACCAGCAGTTTTTGCGTTTTAATTGCATATAAATTCTGCATCATTGTTACGGGTACTCAGTATATTAGCTATCACCACTGGATTTGATGGCAAATTAACTAGGAGTGTGGGCATGAGGATTAAGAAAGTCTAAATGTTTCACAAATCTGTGCTTAGTGTAAGTCATATTATTAGTGTTGCAAAGGTTGATTTCCTATGTTTAATTCAACATGTCACTTGGTGGTGACATCTTCAACACCAGCCTTATTTCTTGTGTATTTTCTGCAAAACAAAGCATGATGCTTTTCTACTTGCTTTTATCTGCTGTGGTACAGGTATTTGAAACAAAGAGAATGTTGGATTTTATTCACCCCACTGTGTTTAGCTTTGTTTATGCTTTGGCAGGAAAGCTAGTTGATCTGTTTTTTCGAGGATGAAGTTGTTACTGTATTATCTTTCCTGACCTGGTGAAAGTGCTCTTTTTTTTTTTAATAGTATGCATTGCAGAACCTATACACAAAAGTAGTTGAAATATGATTAAACTACCTCTATGTGTACAGATACATTTCTTTTGAATATGTAATTAAATACTCAGTACAGGTCATAAGGGACCACAATGAAGTATTGTGTGAAGATTTGAAGCATTTATGAAAAGTAATTATGTGGCTCAGGGTGAAGACCTGTTCGAAAGAGCTAAAACTTATAGTATCAGGTTTCTGACTCCCTGCAAGTAGTATAGCCTTGTTCCTGCCAGCCTCCCTCATGGGGCACAACAGCACTGGGCAGCCCCAGCGAGATCAGCCATGAGCACTAGTAACCTCGGGGTGAACTGCAGGCTGTCTCTGCTGGAGAAAACCAGCCTCCTTTGGCCTTAGTGAGAGTTACCCATATCGTCTCTTGGAAGAAGAGGTCAAGACGACTTGTATGAGTGGAGCTAGGAGATAATGTTTCCTGCTGTCTCTGATTTATAAGAGTCTGGCGCCAGAGTAAACACCCCATGTGCCGTAAAGCCAAGGAGAAAATACACCTGTTCTCTGGACTGGGATTCCTGCAGGTACTGAGCTAGTGTCCTTGTTGCATAAGGGCTGATGGGGAAACTGCGGAGGGGAAGGATGCAGCCTGCCCCATGCCTAAAAGGTGTCAGGTGTCTAACCCAAAAAGTCCTGTTTCTGCTTAGCAGCAATAGATGTGACCAAACAGAGTTTTTGCTTGCTCTTGGATTTCTTTTCTCCAAAAGAAAACCTACAGAGGAAAGAAGGAACAGCACTCTTTTTTACCCATTACCTTAAGGAATGTGAAGATCTAGGGTCAATGCCTAAAGCGGATTTCAGCTCACATATCTCCTTTTTGTAAGACAGAGCTCCTGCCTCCAAATTAGAAGTTACTGTAGTGCCTGGACATTTCAGTTTTCTCCTAGTGAAACTATTCCACTTTGCTTAAAGTACTTAGGTGTTAATTGGCACGCTGTCATCCTAGATCCTATTTCTTACCAGTGAAGTGGCAGGATGTTACCTAACACCACAAAGTCTTTAGAATGTGAAATAAAAACATGAAAGAATGATATTTGCATTGCTTTCCACATTTTCAGTGGCTGTAACAACGAAGCCAACAATTAATGTGCAGCAAAGCTTAACAGAACTTTCAGGTTTATCCCGAGGAGCAATGAATCCCTCTATTTCATCTCTGATTTCCTAACATAATGGCAAATATGACATCTCCATGCAGGACTTCCTCAAGAATGCTTAGTTGTGGAGCTGTAAAATAATGCTTGCCTTTTGTTTGAGCATGATAATTTATGTCTTTTTAGCTAGTGTGTATTTTCCAGTTTTTTAAGCCTCTCTCTTTTCCCCAAACCCTACTACATGTGAGGCAATTGGAAAAAAAATCACATCTGTTGAAAACCAGGCAGTTGTAACATCATGTAGTCAAGAATCTGTAATCAAGAGTTAAAAAGAATGTATTGGCAGGCCCCACCCAGGTTTATATTACTTTGCAAGTAATAAGCATTCACTTTTCATCTATTGTCTGTAGTTTGAGCCATTAGAATATACACAAGTTCCATTTTAAAAGGATTTTTATTTCCTCTAGGAAAGTCAGGACTCTTTTTGATTTTAAACAAAAGCTGGATTCTCATGTAACTAGGTTAAGCATTAAAACTTTATGAAAAAAACAAAGCCATTATTTTTATTATAATCCTCATAATGCCTCTTGGATGTTAATTATCAGTTCTTCAGGGCAAGGACTGCATAGCGGCTTACTCAGCAGGTGCAGTGTTGTTCCTTGTGTTTTCTAGGTGCTATCAAAATATACATTGAGCTTGCTTATGAGGAAAAACCCAGCCTGAAGTAAAGAAATGAGGAAGTTGCCTGGAGAAATGCCAGTGTGTGCTTATGCCAAGGCTGAGCTGTTGATAATAGGGCTCACTGCACAGAAGGCAACTAGGATATGTGTTGCTGGGTATACCTTTCTATTTTCTATTCCCAACCAAGTTTAAGTATTCCTGTTACAGTAAGATGAGTTAGATGATGCTATGCTGTATCATCTCTTTCACAGAATACAGGAACTCTTCCCCACTGGACTATGCTAAAGGAAAGGATGAGGTCTCTCAGTTCAGCCAGTTAGCCTGTGCCTGAGTACACTATCTGCATCTTCTGACCCTGCTCAAAGCACATACCTAACTTTAGATCCTTCTATTGTCTTGTAGGCAATCAGACATTTCTAAAACAGCTGGGCTCCAGAACCAGGAATCAGCATGGATGGAACTGGGGTGACTTTTCATGGCTATTAACTTTGTTTTGTTACCATACATGTGAGTGACAGTTTTTCTAAGTCACTAGGACTATTCCCATTACACAGCAGTCTGAGTAAGCTGCTTATTTTGTAGGTGCTCTAGGAAGCAACATTATTAGAACAGATGAGTTAATCAATATTTGGCTAGTTGATAAAATAAGGACAGAATTGTTGATGTGGAGCTGCTCCTACAGCATTTTAACACAGGAGAGCTCCTTAAGAAATTGCACTCCTATGTGCTTCCTGAGTGTGTGATGAAACAGAGAGGAAAGAATGGGAATCCCCCTAACCAGTGTGTGGTTTCAGTCAAAAAGAGGCTTCTTTTTTGGACAGGAGCCCTAAGGGCTGTCCTTTTCAGTTCATACATCTTAGTTGCTTCCAGAAACTTAGGTGAGAAAGGGCTAAAAAGTTAAACCTCTCCCATCAGCAGAGGCATGCTTACTTTTTTCTTTCACACTGACTATGGAGGGACTCCAAGACTGTGTAGAGCACTAAGCTGGGCTCTGACCTGCGGAGAGGCCTTCCAGGGTCTATGCATTCAAATAGGAGGAGTCTATTTGTCACACCAATTGTGAAACCTACAAGAGCTGCACTTTAGCACTTGGTTAAAAGCATAGGAGACCTTCAGTAGGTAAAAGGCTCTGCAGCCCCGCCCAAGGCTGGGATAAAGAAGGGAAAATCCCTTGAATACAGAAGTGAAAGCTAGTGAATAGGCAGCAACTTCATAGTTATTAATGCTTACAGTATTTTCTATTTAGATCAAAAGATAAATTTATCTTATGACCTGGTAGAGATACTTCTCTACTACCAACTTTTCCCAGGTCTGCTTATTTGTGGAGTCATAATAGAGTGACAGGAAGCACAGCAAGATTAACATGTGGAAGGTAATAGTCTGCAAAACAACTTAGTGATTGGATGGTTATGAAGTCATACTTTCTACCTGGCAGTGAGTTTACGGTAGCTATTACAAAGTGAGCATTTCTGACACACTTGGCAATGCTGGTCTGTGTTGCGCTGAATCTCACTGAAAGTACAGTTTAATTAAAGAAACAGCGATACTTGGTAGAACTGGCTGCTACACAAGTCCGTGGTACTAAAGCGAAGATATATGCAAAATGTGTTGGTGGTGACTCCAACAGGGACCAGAGCAACAAAGCCTTGAAAGTTTCCCTGGACTGAACACCAACTACACAACAACTTGCGCTGTGAGCAGAGAAAGAGAGCCCTGCTGTTCTCTAGCGAATACCTTCAATCTTTGTGCAGTGAAAATTTTTAGTTCCATGAACAGAATTGCCACAGTAAACATCCAATATTTGTACCTTTCCAGATGAACTGCTCACAACACTCAGGAGGATCTTAGAATAAACACCAAATGTACTATATGCGGAGAGGTAGTTACAAAACCAGGGTTGTGATAACAAACTGACTTGGTCAGCACAAATCGAACTGCCCTTACTATGCTCCAGTCAAAATGTTTTACAAATACAATAGTTTCTTGTCCAGTACAAATAGTAAAAAACTCTCTATGCAAACCCTTACACAGAGGATAGCAATGCTACTTGTCCCTACTTTTTTCCCAAAGTATTCATTTGAGGAGCTGCCACCCCTGCAAGGACCCTCATCCACGATATTTTAACTTTGTTTATAAAAGCAAGCTCTACACATTTTTCCATAAACTGTGTTGGAAGAGCATCCTTAAGAAATTCTTCCTTTTATTAAATGCAGTTTCATTGCAGAATGTAACTTGTGGTTTTCTGGAGAAGCCCTGGGTTTAGTCTATGGGGCTGGATGTCTTTAGAAGTGTCATTATGAGAAGTGATCGGCTGTGGTTATGGATCATAAAACATAGTTTCTATATTTGAGAAAGGAATACAGGAAATGCCTGCTTGATAGAGCTGCTTTCACAGTTACAGCAATGGAATAAAACTCTGGTAAGTGACATATACATACACATACATGTGTTGGACACAGGGCTGTCAGGATGGGTTGCCATCTCGCATATGCTCCAGAGTGGCTGCAGCTTGTGCATTTGCTAAGGTTGCTCTGTAACCCTGCATGCCTAAGGTTCCCAGGCCAGCACAGAGGTTGTTCCAGTTCAAGGGTGATTCTATCCCTAGCTCCATGCCCAACACTCCTCACCGAGTCTGTTCCTCGTCCCCCCACATTCTAAGGTCTGATGCAGGTTGTTCCTGTAAGAAGAGGAGTACACCTGGGCTGTTGTTACATTGCTCATGCAGAAAGACAAGATTCTGAAGGAAAGCTGGAGGCAGTAAGGCTTTATTCTTTGGCACTGTGACTAAGAGAGGTTACTCCTAACTTAAAGTCCTGAATTACCCTATCCAAGGTCACTTACATGGGCACATGATTTTAGGCAGGAGAAGCACATTCGCTGTCTCATTAATCTGAGTCCGGTTTCCTTTTATGAGAGGTGGGTAAATCTTAGCGAAGTCTTGTAAAACTCGGGAACCGTGCCTGGTTTGTGGCACAGGCAAGGCTGGCACCTGCCTGCTGAGGGCAGCAAAAATCCTTGCCCTGTGTCTGCTCTGTCTGGCCCAAGTGCCCTGAGGTATGGCTGTGCCTGTGCTTGGGGCCAGAGGCTGCGCACCTGAGAGCTTAATATACTGCTACATATGAGAGCCCAGGCTGTAGCAGAGCTTCAGCCATGGGGATCAGGTAGGTGGAGTCTGCCTTCATCTTGCCTTCCCTTGCTTTTCAGTTTGGGTGTGTGGCACTGCTCATGAAACTTTGGCTTCTGGGTGACTGAAGGGTCAGGAAGGCTGGGATAGCAGAGCCACAGCTGCAGAGGCACCCACTGCCACCCCAGATGTCCCCAAGGTCCTGGCGGCTGCTTGTCCCTGACCTGAGCTTGGGGAGGTGATGTTAGGCTGGATACACAGAACTCTTAATGTAGCTGCAAATTATCAGCTTGTCCTGCTGAGAGGCTCACTAGTTTTGCAAGAATAGATTGTCCTCTCTTTAATGGTTATTGACGTGATGATAATTAAAGAATGTTTAAAATCCCATTTAGATTATAGTATCAGTACACAGTGATTGCAGGTATCTCTCCCCTTCAAGCACCTGGCTAAGCATGCAAGAGTTTAAAAGGAGATGTTGTTAATATCTTGTAGAGTCTCCTATGTATCCGTGAGAAAACTGTAACCCTCATCTCTGGGCAGTGCTTCTACAAACCTCAGTTTAGCCCCAGTATCAAAAAATAAAACTGAATGGAGAAGTGGCTTCTCCATGATGCTGCTCTTTGCTTGCTTTGGTTTTTTTTATATGCTAGTCCGGAAGGAGGGGGTGAGGAAAGAAAAAAACCCCACCATCTTGTTTCATTAGAGGAGATACTGTAAATAAGCAAAGATAAAATATTTTGCTCAAAATAACAATAGCTCTTGGTGACTGATTTTCAAGTTAGGAAATATTTTCACTGCTTTGACAAAGCATGTCTGTAGTTGAACACAGTCTGCTGCAGTACTGACCTTAGTTTAGAAACAAAAATAAGATTATACAGGACTATGAAGCTACCCAGAATGGTTTGAAGTACCCAAAACAACATCTTTGGGTTTTTTTGCTGTATCACAATGGGCTAACAAAAGATAATGTATCTTTAAACAAGACTGTCTCTTAAACAGTCTTAATATTTTAAATGTACTTCTGCAATAATTTTCAGCAATAAAACTCAGTATCTCTGATGCAGCAATATAAAAGCTTAGAAATATTTGAATTTAACCATTTAATGAAAGATGTCCATATGGTTCACAGCAAATTTACATGTTTCTTCTAGTTACTAAAGGGCAGTAAGTCCTTCCTTTCAAAAAATTTTACTAAAGATAGCATAGAAGTAAAAATAGGAAAAAAATGTTGAAGTAAAATAAGAGATAGAAGCTGAATTTCAGAGCTTCTGTAAATGTAATTTTCAGTGTTAGGAGTACTATTTTCTTAGTCACTCCTAGCTTTTGTTTGACTAATAGAAAGCAGAAATCTTCAGCATATTTTTCTTTTCCTTGGACATCAATGTTGTGATAACTAACTAGATGTATTTATAATAGTCTTTCCTGAGTAGAATTGCAGCTACCTTTTAAAGTCAGCAAAGGTACAGACAAAAAAGTGCATGAAAATAAATGGAAAGAAATTCTACAAGTGGCACTGTTGTATAGGTTTATTCCTTATTAGACCTGTAGGAAAAGCATGTAAGAAAAAATATTCTTGGAATTATTTTGAAGGAGGGAGATTTAGTAGCACTTGGACAGGCAGATAAAATATGTAACCATGTGAGCAGCAAAGATTTTCCTCCCTTTTCTATGTTCTTCCCCATCTGGGCCTGAGTTGTTGTTACTAAGTGCTTTAGGCAGGCATAAAGCATTATACACAAACATGCCATGCAACTATTCTGGTTGTGCTAGCTGACCTGATTTTTAAACTTAGCAAATTTCTTGCATTTTATGATTACTGGAAAACATGCCAGATGTGACTGGTATTACTTCACAATCTAGAGGTTTGCTGCAGACAAGAACACATCTTCTATTTGGCTTTGCAACAGTATTGATGAACACTGAATGATTGGAATAGGCAGTAAAAACTGTTCATTGTAAAAGAGAAAAGAGAAGAAGAAAATCACGGAAGTCATCATACCAGAAAAGAAACATATAAATCAGTGTGTTAAGTTATAGTGAGTAAAGACTAACTCGTTGACAGTAAAACCTGTATGATTTCAAAGTACATTTCCGAGGCACCTTGCTGTGTAAATGGTGAGAAGGACTGTGTGGGATGTTGTCTTGGACAAGAAACACCCAGTGTTTAGGGAGGCTTCTGTAAACAGGACGTTACAGTAGGAGGTGGCCGTGACAAAACACACTCTGGACACCTGTTTCCAATTAATGTCCTGTGGGAAAGGAAGCTGACTCCCCTGGTGTGTGTTTGGTAGCACCATTTCCCATCAGAAGTACCACTGGGTTCTGTACCACTGAATCCCATCTAGGAGGTGCACAGGGTGCAAGGGAGGCTTCACATCTGCTGGAATATAAACTAAGTAGATGGACTTCAGTTTCTGGCTGAAACAGAGATTTTAAATGTTTGGTCTTAGGAACCTAACCTGTTTCCCATGTTGGTAATGGTGATTGCTGTTTATAAACCATAGATTTGAATAATTTAAACATATACCTGAAAAAACCCCAGAAACTATACATATTATAGTGAGAAAATATTTGCAAATAAACTAGCTCTGAAAGAATATTCAGTTATTTTTCTTTTCTGTGTTCAGGCTTCTGGAGGAAGCAGCAGTGTCCTGCCTGCCATCTCTAGGTAAGGTGAAGGGTCAAATATGTCATTGCAGTGTAAGCAGGCTTTGAACAACTGGGGAGGATGAGGTGGGAGAGCCCTGTGCCCATGCCCTGTGGCACTGCTTTTGCCACTGCCTAGTCACATGTTGCCCCACCCATGAGGATGAAAAATACACACACAAAACTTCGTTTTGCTGCCTCTAGTACATAATTGTGCAGGACAAAAAAAAACCAAAAAACCCTAAAGACCCCTAATTCCTAACACAAAATCCAAAACTGATCAAACAAAGGCAAGGACAGTGACTTTCCTAGGCTTGCTACAAAATGAATATTAGTTTGGCACAATGCCATTCATTTTTATTTTGGTGAGAGAACACCAAACTAGATTTTAATTGTAGGTTGACTTTATCAGCTCTGACTTTGATGGAGTTACGTCACTGTGTGCAATGCACAAAAAAAGATGTGCCATGCTTTAAATATTGCCTTTTAAGAGGAGGGAAGCTTTTTTTTCCTGTGGTGCTACAGACACAACTGTTAGAAGGCTGGTAGCACAAAGATAAGAAAAATTATTCCTCAAAACTTAGCTGAACCTTTTTACCGGTTCTGTTTAAAATAAAGTGGCCCACTTTTCCAACACAATTCCAATACTTTTTCACCTTTCCAAATCTATAGGTAATCACAGTTTAGAGAGCTAATCAGTATTTTACAGTTCAGTGTGATGTTCAGATCTGGTTCCTTATGGCCTCCTCCCCAGCCAGCCAAATCACAACAGGCATACCTAGCTATTTTAATGCTCTCTAGTGTTGACTTGGATTATAGCATGTTATTTGCTCAGCTTCTCCAGCTGTATTAGCTATAACTAAACCATTTATAGAGTACTTGCAAAATGCAATATTCCATGAAAGAGCACTTACGTGGATCATTAATTTTAAATGTGAGGGACCTCATTCATTTTTTAACTTGCTCAGCATCTTGCAAGATCAAACTGTGATCAGACCAAGAGAGATTAAAATTATCAGTTTAAAAAGCCTTACCTAGCAATTTATTTAAATATTTCACTTGGCATACCTGACTCTTCTCTTTATTTCTCCCTCAGATCTTGGAGAGCTCTGGTGATCTACTGGCCAGCTCATGCTCTCTTTCCCTTTCTGGATTCCACATCAAGCACAGAAAGATCCAGTGGCCTGATGCAGTTTGCCTGATGCAAAACATGATGAACACCCTTTGCAGCCATGCTTACATTTCTGTGTAGCATTCAGCTAGACAGGGGAACAGAACTGAAAACCACCAGGCCATTCAATCAATGTCTGTGGTTAAGCTGCAGGGAGCAGGTTGTTAAGGCGCATGCTTGGCATTAACTGATAAAATGCTTCTAGTGTGAATGTACCAATCCCTGCAAAATGCTTGCCGTGCTAAATCAAGCAAACCTTCTCTTGTGAAATACATTATACCAGTGACAGCCACTATGTAGAGGTGGTTTGCCAACAGAAACCGTGCTGATTACAAATCCTGCCCCTGCCAATATCACCACAACATGAAGATGGCATAACTGGAATATTAGCAAGTTTGTTTACTGCTTGACACCTTCTCATCTGCAAGTGTTACTTGACAGAAGTTTGTTAGTTTGCTTCATACAGAAAATGATTCAGCTTAACCCAGACATTATGGAAAAAAAGAGGAAGAATGTGAAGAATGTGTGGGTGAAACAGGGTGTAACATTGCTGAGTTTCATTTCTTTTGGTCATATTTTCACTCCTTCCCTTCCTCCTGAAATAAACTGCTAATTTCCTTTCCCAGGTAGCTAGTGCACTGAGCATGAAGAGATGGTTAGGTTTTCCTGCTACTTTAAGCATGCCAGTCTAAATTAAAGTACTTTTCTGGTTTCAGTTTCCTCAAAAGGTTACCACATCATGCTTTGCTGCATGGCCATGATCAGCAGTTACAACCTGTTTTGCAAGTGCTTCTTTGTGCCTGAGGCTGGCTCTGTAAACTGCTGCTGCTTAAGCAGTTCCTGCCCTTCTTCTGCCATCAAATATAGCAGCAAAAGCAGACACTGAGAAGTGTTTCAACTAACTGGTTGCACAGAAATGCCAGATTCAGTAAGAGATGAACCTTGGTATGAGACACCTCAAGTCACTTAGAAGTTTGCTTATTGTTGCAATCCAATCAGGCTGAAACCTCAACAAAATACAAACAAAAAGCAGAGGTGTGACACTAGCTGTGGGAGCTTAAAACAAGGTATAACAGATAATGCTTAATTTACTATGAAAAGACAATATTTGCTGTCACTGCAGTCCCTGGTGAAAAGTCTCCCTGTCTTTCTTATAAGCCTTCTTTAAGTACTGAAAGGCTACAATAAGGTGTCCCCAGGTCCTTCTCCAGGCTAAACAGACTAAACGCTCTTAGACTTTCCTCCTAGGAGAGATGTTCCATCCCTCTGATCACTTTTGTAGCCGTCATCTAGACTCACTCCAACAGGTCCACGTCTTTCCTGTGCTCAGGACTTCAGAGTACTTCAGGTGGGTTTTTACCAGAGCGGAGTGGAGGGGCAGAATCTCCTGCTGTCCACGCTTCTTATAATGCAACACAGGACATGGTTGGCTTTCTGGGCTGTAACTGAACACTGCCAACTCACGTCCAGCTTTTCATCCACCAGTATCCTCAAGTCCTTCTCTGCAGGGCTGCTCTCAATCCTTTCATTCCCCGACTGTGTCGATACTAGGGGGTGCCCCAGGCCAGGGGCAGGATCTTGCATTTGGTCTTGTTGAACCTCATGGAGTTCACATGGGCCCACTGCTCAAGCCTGTTGAGTGTTGTTTTCAAACATGCGTAGGGCACACAAAACCACCTTCCACAAGCAACTTTAGCTAGTTGCCAGGAAGTCAAGTTTGCTTAGGTTTGAGAGTCCTTTTTATTTAAGGATTCTGTGCTGTAACTGCCTTTCTTGGTTTTCAATTTTTTGGTTTTGGTTTTTTTTTCATTTTCATGCAAGCTAGAATCATCAGCAAACCCAACTTCAGTGGTGTGCATGGCAGAGCTGGGATACTGGTTTACAGACACACATATCTTTTTTAGTCATTCTTATTCAGGATCTTTGTTGATACTTTTAGCCATAAGCATAAACAGTTGCAGTCACCCCTCTCCTTTTTCCACCCTCCAAGGTTACGATGAAGCTGTTTATTTGTGCATGTTGTCCAACACAGTGATGTTACAAGTGAAACCACCCAAGCACAGAGCAAAACAATGTAAATAACTGCTATGATTGCAAGCTGTTTTCCATTTATGTTTCCTTCCCTCTTAGCATGTGATACTGCCACTTGCAAAGCAGACTAGACAGTCTCTCTCTTGGCTACCTAAAAATAAAGGACTACTGTGAAACAGAATATCATGACATAGAAACAAATCCCAAGTATGTAATAGATCTAAAGAGCAGTCCTCCCACCTGTGACTACAGGAAGCACAGAGGTATTTTTTTACTGTTAGCAAGAAGCAGATATTCCTAGTTTTAAGATGCATTTGGATTTTGTTTAAAAACACATTAAATGTCACATTTTTTTCTGAAATTAATCGTGAAAAATACCACAAACTTAACCAGGATGCTGAGAGTACACTAACAGTAGGAACACCAAAATGAAAGCTAGTTCTAGCTGCTGAAAATTATCTCCCTTGACAAACAGCATCAATCTATAGCTAATTTTCAGTTGCTCACATTCCTAAAACCATACAGACTGTTGTGAAGTACAGTACATAAAAATGTAAAATAAAGTTTCAGCATCCCAGGTGCAAAATAATGCTAAGAAAATGAAGTCTACAGATAATTGCAGAAACAATGACAAATAAGAAAGGGGGAAAAAAAGCCTGGACAGGTATTTTCACTTTCTTCAGGAAGTACTGGACAAATAGAGCAGTTCACAAGTAAGAATATAATCAACCAAATACAGTTCAAAGTTCTAAAATGGTATTTCATAAAACCCCTGCAATAAACTGAACAATGTAAATGTAAATGTCTGAAAATAATGTAGTTTATTTGAAAAACACTCATCAACTATTATTAAGAATCTTCTTTTTCCCTCTACATTAACTTATTTACATATACTATATATATACATACACAGGGTTATAAATTGAATTGTGCATTAGTATAATGAATCCATAGAACTATGTATTGTACAACAACTTGTTTTAAGATCTTGCATTTCTTGGATATAATAAAATCTTCTTTTTGTTTGAAATAGTTTAAACGTTAGGTACATATACGATACATTATCTCAATGCATTGCTAGTAATTTCCTATAGACACTGTTATTCACATTAGTAGAGCACGTAGCCCTTCTACTTGTGGTAGACATTGACTGGCCACTGCTGTTACTACTGTTAGGATCAAAAGTCTTCTTACAATTGAAGAGACTGAACAGCTGTCTCTGATATTGAGAAGAGGCATAGTAGTAAATAAAGGGGTCAATGCAACAGCTAATGCTGCTTATACAAACACAGAGTAGATAGGCAAAGTAAAGATACTCTAAGCTGTTGTCGTAAGTAAAGTGGATATAATGAATTAATAGGAGGACATTTGTTGGTCCAAAGCAAATAACAAAAACAGAAAAAACAGCCACACACAAGAGTAAGGCACGTGTCTTCTTATTTTGTTTTGCAACAATGGTAGAAGAACTAAGACATCGAATGATACACACGTAACAGACAGTAGAAATTATAAATGGCACTACAAAAAACACAGAAGAGAAGATAGAGAAAAAGTGGAGGTAATAGCCATGAAGTTCAGATTCTCTTAGCACATCATGGCAAGTAGTTATATTTAACTTGGGTATTTCCATCGTTTGCTCTCTGATGAGAAAAGGTACAACCCCAGCTATTGCTACAAGCCATATAATGAAACAAATCAGCGAGGCACGTGTTAATGTACGCCACCCAAGAGACTGCATGGGATAAACCACTGCTAAGAAGCGATCAAAGCTTATACTTGTCATAAGCATTACTGAGCAGTACATGTTACAGTAGAAGGCAGCAGTGATGAAACGACACATTTGAGGTCCAAAAGTCCAGTTGTTTCCGGAAAAGTGATAAGCAATTTTAAAAGGAAGCACGCTTACAAACAGGACATCCGCAAGGGCCAAATTCAGCATGTATACTACAGCTGGCTTTTCAATTTTCATTTTTTTCAGAAACACGAGTATCGCCGTGATATTTAGAGGGAGACTCAGCAGAAGCACTAATGTGTAAACTGAAGGAACAAAACGAGTCAGCCATGGACTAGTGAGGTATCTGGCTGTTTGCACTGACACTCTTCGATGTTCATGTAGAAACAATCCAGTCTGGTTGGTGGCTCCTGATCCAACTTCCAAGTCATTTTCAGTATCACCTTCAGGAGGTATACGGTCATCATCCTGGTGATTTACAACAGACAGTACAAAACTTCTGATGTGTGGTATGCTGTCGTTGTATGGAGAGGCTGAAAAATAAGAAAGTACTAAGATTAATAAGGAAATACATGCAGTGAGGACAGAAAAACATCTTTCAGAAAGGAAAGCAAAGATCATATTAGCAACACAAAATAATAAGGTTAATTCAAAGTGCAGACTGGTCACAGATGGTAGCCCAGCCCTTTTATTTTAGTTCCTGTTACAAGTGTGGGTAAGAAGTCATCTTTTGTCTCCTATGCTTGGAAGCTTTTTATAGTATGAATGCTGTCTGTACTGTCCATGTTCTCTTTGGGCTACTTTAGCAAAAATACTACAGTAAATTTCCACCAGACTCTTCATAAAATTTGTAAGAAATGTGGTGCTGGGATGAACACTAGCATTCATACACAAAATTCCCATGAAAAGTACTTGCCACCAAAATAATAAAAAGTTAAATGCAATTAAAATCAAGTTACTGAAATCTCTCTGTAGGGTCTGGAGACACCTTACTCAATCAGTCAGTTCCCACCAAGACCAATGGCAGAAGTCTGCATGTGGTTTTCAAGGCAGATGTGTATCAGCTCTTTGCTTGTATCAGACAGGTAGCGACAGAATGCACTGAAACACTTCCCCAGTTCTACTTATCCTACTCCACAATGTGCATCGCCGAGGACAGCATGTGTCCAGTGTGCCCTCAGAGCACTTCTGAAACATGCTACTAGTGCTCCTTCTGCAGTAGGGTCTTCTGCAGTGTGGTTCAGCGGCTGTGACTGAGAAGTAAATGTTGGAACAGGGTCTCTCTGCTTTTTTAATGTAGCTGTAACAAGTTAGGAATTCGCAAAATGTTGGATGTGTGGTATGGGTTTATTTATGCAAAAATAAATAAACCCAACATTCAAAAGAGCTAGCTGAGACATATTTCAGGGAAGTCATTTGTATGGAGACTTCTTCTGGAAGTCTGCCATTTTCAGCTTTGGCTTAATCTAGTTAGGCATAGGATGATTCAAAGATAGTAAGGGCAGACAGAAGTGAAGGAATTACTACTACTAAGGAACAGGTTGCCCAGGAAAGTTGTGGATGCCCCATTCCTGAAGGTGTTCAAGGCCAAGTTGGATGGGGCCTTGGGCAGCCTGGTCTAGTGGGACACGTCCCTGCCTATGGCCCAGGCGCTGGAACCAGATGATCTTTAAGGTTCCTTCCAACACAAACTATTCTACGATCCTATGATTCTAAGTAAACATCCATCTACTTAGCTGTGCAACTGATCTTTTGTTGAATCCTAGACAACTAAAATAAAACTTAGGGTATGTTAACTCAGTGAGCTCAAAGTACATAGGTATGATTCACCCATTTAAGATCCTGCTTATTAAAAACAATTATTTATTCTATAGTAATTCAAACCATGTTTTAATGCAGATGAGAACAAAAGACTCTGAAGGAGACAGATGGCAAAGAGGAGTAGCTGCGGCTTTCAGCAGTCAGTTACCTCCCTCTGTGTGCAGGCTGCTCAAGAAGGGCCCTGCTTAGCTTGAATTTCGGTGAAATTCAGACTTGAATGTTGGGGGGGAAGATCAGAGGATTGGTAGGGAAATTTGGAGATTTTTAAAGCTGCTGTGCTCTATGTATCACAGCAGTATTCTGGGGGCAAAGAGGACAAAAGAGGCAATGTGTTTGGCATAATGGTTTTCGTATTCAAAACGACAAGACTGCAACCTCTGCAGGCCAGAAAAAAAAGATGCTGGATAAGAATTTCAGCCCAGGAGCTTATTGCATAGACTGCTGTAGGAAAAATTCAATACATTTACTGAAACATAAGTGCACAAAGTGTGTGAGATTCAGTGTTTGCACAGATGGGCACGAAACTAATTTACACAAGGTTCTAAAAGAGAACACTAACAGAACACAAAACTATAGATCCTTAATATTTAACCTTAGTTTAAAAGTTTAGTCCAAATGCTTGGATGGCTCAAGGAGTCAGCTCGTAGTTCAGCAGTTCAGGTGTAGCACAAGTTAGATTTAACAATTCTAACTTCAGCCTGTAGCTGACATCAAACAGCTAGGTGATTTCCAGTATTTAATGATCACTGCAATAGAAATCTGCCACAACTGACACCATTGATACTCATCTGTTTTGCGAGGATTGTAACTACACTTGAATGAAAAACCCCTAATTTCTCATGCCCAGAAGTTTGTCTCCATGGTAAAAACACCAGTTAAGAGCAATGGAAAATCTGGAACAGTACCTCTGTTATCTCCAGTACACACAAATTTTATTAATTCAAAGCTTGGAATACTATGAATATATATTTCTTCCACTAACATTTCTAAAACAGAATATTTCTGAAACAGAAGACAATGGTGATCCTAGTCCCCAAAGGTCTGCATGTCCTTGGTTTCTCCACCACTGAAGAACAGCATGGAGAACCAAATGAAGAGGTGACATGGTTTCAAATTGAGGAAGGCATGTTTTTGGGGCAAAAAGATACAAATGGTCTTGATGAGAGAGAGGGTAAACCTGTGTCTAGAGTCAAGAATGACCTCTGCATGATGTGGTAAGTGAGGTGCTTCCAGCAACCACCTCTCTCATACCAGTATCCCAGAACTTTGAAGGGCCTCACCTGTGCTGCCTCATGTGAGCTACCAGTGCTGCAGTGCCTCTTTCTGACGACTACTAAGCAGCACCACTCACCCTTAGTGACTGAGATTAAATCATTTAATGTGATAGCCCTTGGTGGTAATCTGACCAAATTTCCCATCAGTAACTCCTAACTTAGACCAGTATGGAAATACACTAAAGAAAAAAAATAATGACTAGGCCAGTTACCTTTTATCATCTCCTGATTTCTGTCCTACGTATTGCTTATAGTTACTTGAATATTACTAATAAATTTAATTATATCTTGAACTCTTGAAGCTAACTTATATACATCTTTTTTGATGAAAGGATTTAGAGTCTGCATTACTCCATTATCAAACTTTTCTAAAAGTAGAATGCTATTACAATAATTCAGGACAAAAACATTTCATAAATAATTTTACCTTAGTTAGAATTTTCCGGATTAATACTTTACCTTGGTGAAAACTGTGTTCTTTATATAAGCAAAACTTTCTAAGTTTGGAGTTGAACTCAACCTTGATGCTGTTAACAACACCTCCACATTGTGTCCTGTGCTCAGTCCATGTCTCCACCTTTAACTTAGATTGACATGAGACACTCCTTGAAAGACAGCTCTATGGAAAAATACAAGACCTCAAACCTGCTATTTCTTTGCCACTTGACAATCCAGAGAACAGGAATTTAAATGTTCTCGATGAAATTAAATTTAATTTAAAATATTTATAGCCACATATCAAGTCTTTTCCATTGCAAAGCTACTTGTATGTTCATCTGACCCAGCATCTGTGTATTATTAGAAAAAACAATATTGCACTTGATGATTTCTGAAACAGAAAGGAAAATAGTTACTGCCCTGAGGTTCTGGATTCCTTTTGTGTCATTGTTTATTTGAAAAAGCCAATGATCAGAAATTTATACACAGAAGGGAGGAGGACAAAATGATGTCATGTCATTTCAAAAGATCTTAATGGATCTTGAGAATAAACAATAACGTCAGTTATGCGAATCAGGCATCACCTATAACCGGTATAGTGCAATACGGCTAATCAGCCAATATGGTAGCTCTAGAGAAAAGATCTTAGAACTACTCTTATGTAGCTGCAGCTACAAAAGACTCTGTCAGATGTTCCTTTCCAACTGTTTTAAAGCTCTATAATTTGTCTAAAACATATTTCACTACCTATTAAGTAATTTGTAATAACACAAATAATCTGTTAGGAAAACAGAGGCAAAGCTTGTATAATGATCGTAAATGTTCAGTCACCCTATTTTTCCTGGGCCATCAACCAATCCTTTTGAAACAAGTCAAACCAGGTAGATCACTATTTTTATGATGAATAAGTGTTCTTGTCGTGGTATGACAGTTAACAGCTGTATCAAAGAACTTATAAATAGGTATGAAAGAACAGCACTAAGAAACTAGAAACAAAGGAAAAGCAGGATAAAGCACTGAGATTTCATCCTCATGGTGGGTAGTCAGGACACCCAACAATATATAGACAGTCTTTTTCTTTGCTTCCAGTAAGAACTTTGAAAGGCAAAAATACGTAGTATGACACTCAAATTGCCTGAAGTTTTCTTTTACTGCCTGTGGGTTTTGCACTGATTCTCCAACAAGGACATAGAGAAATGGTGTAGAAAATTCACTAAGTATAGGATTGTTTGATTTTAACAATCTATACTGTGCTGTCTTCCATCAAGTACTATATATTGTTGATCTCATGACCTGCATATGCATATTCTGCTTACCCTGAACAACACTGCTTTTTACATAAAGACATTTTACAATTTCCTTTTATATCTACTTGCGTGTGCAAGGAGCTACTGCACATACTGTTCTGTGAAAGAAGCAGCAGAGGACAAAAAATGTAATGGCTTCAACCAATCTTAAAACACACTTGAGCTCCAGATGAAAATTTCAAAGTATTTCTGTAGGCTTATGAATCTGGACAGGATGTTATGAATCAGCAATGCTCATGTCCCAGGGGATATTTTTGTGAGGTGGAAAACTAAACAGGCTCCTACTCAAGCCAATCAAATATGTTCCCCATGTGCTGCTGAACAGAAATTAATACCAACTTCTCAGCATAACAGACAGCAGCTGCACCCATACTGCTGTCTTATAACAAAAAGTCAATTTCTCTTATCTCCCCTTTGTATAATCCACAGTGATAAGGGTCTAGAATCTCAATTACTCAGCAACCCATAAATTAGGTGCTCAAAGGCAGAATGTGAAGCGCATGCCAGACAAATTTATAAACAAAGTAAGACACAAACTTGCAGGACAGATGACAATTATTTGCTGTTGTAAAATAAACACTGTATTGTCTTTAAAGAACTCTTCTTTAGCCCACAACTCCATTTATATAGAATTTGTTAATATATTACATGAGTGATATGGTAACAATTTGAAACATTCTCATAAAGCATTGTTTTCTTGCAGCCACAGATCTGCTCTGTTTTGCTTTCCTTTCTCAATCTCTTTCACTGCAGGAGCTGGCTTCAAGCAATGACAACATCTCTCTATCAGTCCTAACACAGGGAAGCCCACGAAGACTGAGACCTCAGCCAACCACCTAACACCAACCCCCTGTCTTTTCACCTTCCTGCAGGACCAGCACAGGTCAGCGACATGACAACTTGGAATACTGAAGGACTAAGGCAAAAGCAGGAGAGAAGCTGCAGGTGCAAGGACTAAGCAGACCTGGGGATACGGCAGTGCATGGGTGATAGGAATTAAGTACGTACTGGTGGAAAAAAGGAAAGTTATTTGGGACAGTGGGAAATTAGTATTATTTACAGTGGGAGCAAGCACAAGAACACATGTTCAGACAGCCAGGCTTTAACAGTTCTACTGTGCATGAAGTAACTTGTTTTGAATTTTGATGTTTTTTTTTTTAGTGATGTAGTACAGTAACTATTTTAATCGTTACTTCCTAAGGAAATAATGTAATTCCAGGTACTCTTTAATGAAGACTACAGAATCATAGAATAACCAGGTTGGAATAGACCCACCGGATCATCAAGTCCACATAATTGCAAAAGGCAGGAAAACAAGTTTGAATGTTTCCATAAACTGGAAGAATAGCACTCAACAGTATAATCTTCTTTCTACCATTAACGTGAATAGGAGCATGTACTTGGCTTTAACACATACCCTTTTTTTTTTTTTTTTAATAAGGACATTTTCCTTACAAGTTTTGATACGAACACGACTGTGACCTCTTCATTCCCAGTTGTCCTTGTGCCAAAAAGTTGTTCAGCCAAAATTATCCACCCTCTCTGATAATTCCCTCCCAAAATAATTACAAACATTTGCTCTGTTTCTTTTCAGCCTTCATTTTAGTTGTCAAAGTATGCCATGCTCTGAAATTTCCCCTTAGCTCTGTTCCTCTAATCTGTCCTTTTCTGTATGTAGAGCTTGAACTCAAGTCTTCCCAGCAGGCAACTCACAGGGGTGAGTTATTTGTACAAGAGCACCAGGATCTGAACTTTACAGAAAAAAAATAAACCCAAGATGCTAATCTCTAGATGCATGATCTTGTTCTTTGTACTGTAGCATTTCTACTAGAAACAGGAAGGTTTCATGCCTCTTACCTTCCTTCCCTCAGCATCAGCATAGTCAGACAAGCTCTGGGCCAGCTGGACCCATGGTTTCAGCAGTTATAGCACCGATATTGCTATTAGTGCTATTTCTAATTGAAGAACCACGAGGGTCATCTGTTTGTGGTGGGCAGGCTCATACAATCACTAGGCTGGAGAAGACCTTTGGGATCATTGAACCCAACCATACCCGTCTACTACTAAATCTGAACCGGTTTGTGTTGGCAGATCTTCCAGACTTTGTGTTGCCTATGAATTCAGCTGGTGCTCTATCTTCCAAAGTCGTTCATGGAAGGCAATGCCACCTTTTAAGGAAGCCGGGTCAGTGTGTCCTGCCAGTCTGATCCATTCTTTCATAGAATCATAGAATCACCAGGTTGGAAGAGACCCACCGGATCATCAAGTCCAACCATTCCTATCAAACACTAAACCATGCCCCTCAGCACATAGTCCACCCGTGCCTTAAACACCTCCAGGGAACGGGACTCAACCACCTCCCTGGGCAGCCTGTTCCAGTGCCCAATGACGCTTTCCGCGAAAAACTTTTTCCTAATGTCCAGCCCAGGCGGAGCTTGAGGCCATTCCCGCTTTCCACCTTCTTTCCCCCGCACCCCGCGGCGCCTCCTCAGCCCCGGGACAACCCCCGCTCTTCTTCTGCACCAACCACCTCCCCCGCGGCACCGTGTCCTTCTCAGGTCTGCGTATTTTACATCCATTCAAAACTACACTCCCCCAGAAGCACCTGTCTGACGCCGCTTTGCCCGGGCTGACTTGGTTTCAGCCCCTTCTTTTGCCGCTGGCACGAGAACACACCGAGAGCGGCGTGAAGCACACGCGGCCCTAACCCCCAATTAAAACTTCAACCCGGGGTCCCTCGCCCTGGCGAAGCGCCGGCCGGCGGCGCCGCGCCACAAACAAACCTATCTGGCTCGCTTCCCGCCGCTAAGGCTCCGGGTCCCGGTCTGGGACGCTCGCTCCGGACCCCCGTCCCCCCTCCCGCCCCGCTCCCGCAGCCCCGCGGCGGGGACTGACCCAGGCGGGCGGCGGGCGCCGGTCGCGGGCAGCCGAGGGCGGCGAGGGCGCAGAGCAGCGCGGGCAGCTCCCGCGGCCCCATTGGCAGCGCCGAGCGCGAGCACCGCCGGGGGGACCGCCGCGCCGCTTCCTCCGCCGGCGGAGCCTTCCGGGAGGGAAGGAGGAGGAGCGGGACAAAGGGGCGTCCTCCGGGAGTTGTTCCGAACTGGAAGGGCCGGGTTTGGTCAGCGCGATCCGAGGCGAGGGGTCCGCGTTGTTCGGCGCTGAAAGATCACGCTCATTTAGAAAAGCTCCTGCAGATCCGGATCTGCTCGGTGTAAACTGGACAACATCAGAGCTTGCTTGTATCGCGTGGGTTCAGTAAGCCAACTGCTCTATGAATAGAATCATAGAATCACTAGGTTGGAAAGGACCCAACTGCATCATCGAATCCAATCATTCCCATCAATCACTAAACCATGTCCCTGAGCACCTCATCCACCCTCCAGGAATAGTGACTCAACCACCTCCCTGGGCAGCCTGTTCCAGGGCCCAATGACCCTTTCCATGAAGAATTTTTTCCTAATGTCCAGCCTAAACCTCCTTTGGCAGAGCTTGAGGCCATTCCCTCTTGTCCTGTCCCCTGTCACTTGGGAGAAGAGGCCAGCACCCTCCTCTCTACAACCTCCTTTCAGGTAGTTATAGAGAGCAATAAGGTCTCCCCTCAGCCTCTTCTCCAGGCCGTTCCTCATGAGACTTGTTCTCCAGCCCCTTCACCAGCTTTGTTGCTCTTCTCTGGACTCGCTCCAGAGCCTCAACATCCTTCTTGTGGTGAGGGGCCCAGAACTGAACACAGTATTCGAGGAGCGGTCTCACCAGTGCCGAGTACAGAGGGAGAATAACCTCCCTGGACCTGCTGGTCACACTGTTTCTGATCCAAGCCAAGATGCCATTGGCCTTCTTGGCCACCTGGGCCACTGCTGGCTCATGTTCAGTCGCTGTCAACCAACACCCCCAGGTCCCTCTCCTCCAGGCAGCTTTCTAGACAGACTTCTCCTAGTCTGTAGCACTGCACAGGGTTGTTGTGCCCCAAGTGCAGGACCCGGCATTTGGCCTTGTTAAACCTCATGCCATTGGTCTCAGCCCAGCGGTCCAGCACTGAGCCCTGGGGACACCACTTGAATGATACACTATGTGGAGTATTTCTGAGTGGAATATTTTGATTCAAGCTAAACTACAGTTAAGTTTCATCTAAGCGGTTGTGGGTTTTGGAAGTCAGAGAGAATGTCCCTCTGATACCTTGTTTTCTTTCTCTGATAGCATATTTTCCTTAAAATGGTGTTTTTCAGGCACTGGCCTTTATTTGAAAATGATAACGTCTTCTGTTCATTATGATCTGTGTGGAACACGAAGTGAAATATAACAAAGCCATTACTTGTGATGGTGGTTTTGTTTGCTTGGTCAAAGAAGATGGTGTTGTGCAATTTTGTGGATAGTTTTGGAGCTTCAGAGCCCCATGAGAATGGATTAGTTCCAAAATAAACTGTTTGCTGCCAACTGCTCTTACTCAGCCCTGACGACACACAGTAGAAAAATGCAAACTGCAGAGCTAGGAGACTAAGACTATCAGCTATTCAAACTTCTTTTCACTATTGCCAGTTAGAAACGATTAAATTGAGAGGTTGGCACGTCTTTTAAGTAAAGATATGTTTTCTTCTATGGTGATAATTGATGTGTAGGCTCTATTCAGCTGCACTGGCTTTTCCCTCAGATTTTGTCACTAGCAATGCAAGTCTTTCCCCAAGACTGTTTCACATATGCAACTGGTTTCATCAAGTCCTATCTAACGTTAAATTGCTGCTTGTGGCTGCCTCCAAAAAGCATTTTTTTTTTTGTTGTACTTCGTAGCCATCAGCAGCATAGGACCACGGTGGGTGGACACAGAATTACTTTGCTGATCTGCTTTATACTTGGTTCTACAATTGATCTTATATTTAGGAGGAATCATTATGATCAGTCCTGGGTAGCAGGGTTCATTGTTTGTTCAGTGCAAGGCCTTAAACTGAACTAGTTAATTAAGAAAACCCTTCTAAAGGAGCTCAAAGAATTTAAATAGATATTACTCTTTGATGGGCACTAGAAAAACAGGAAGCCTAAGAAATGTTTGGAAGAGGCAAGTGCTAGCACACAGGCTGTAGCTTCCCTAAATCTTATTTTCTGAAACCAAATAAGCTTTCCTAAGCTTGCCTACATCAGGAAATAGTAATTGAGGAACATGCTCTTTGCATTACAGCCAAACATTCACTAGATGTGTCAATTGCATTACACAAAAGAGCATGCCCAGAGTGATTTCTCCCAACAAAGGCTGTGGGGCACTAATATGTTTCACCAGCAGAACTCCAGGCATTTGACAGTACTTCAAAGATCTGGGCTTGGGGCCTAACATCCCACCTGTACAGATTTCCCTGCTCAGCTAGAATTTGTCAAAAATATGTAGGGATTAGTCAAGGGTGTTATAAATAAAAAGGTAAACAAAACATTGAGTTTAATTCATATTTAAGTACAATTAATTTCTCTCCTGTGGAAGTAAATGTGAAATGCTGCCTTCCCAACCAGCTATTTCAACTAGGGTGTTAATACCACAGCATTTATATCATGTTAAAATGGCTTATACATAACTAGCTAGAAGAAAAATTGAAGCCCATAGAAGCTGCTTATCTTTTAATTGAGTATATTAGCATATGTTAAAGAAGTGTTTAAATTTAATCCCATAACTGAATGTCTCTATTAAGAATAATCAATTTTTCCAGCATATATAATACCACAGGTCAGTATATCAACTAAACTTGTAGTCTGTATATCCACCACTGACTTTACACTGTTTCATTCCACCTTCAGAATTAATCATTGTTTAATATTTGCTTTTACTATGCATTCCAGAATGTCTCACTGTCCATCTTTTGAAATATTTGTCATAAGGAAAAGGAACAAAAGTAGTCTTTTATCTTGGTTGATGTATTTAACACACTACCTACCATACCCACTTTTGCTCTGTAGATATAATTGGTAATTCATCAGCAAAATTATTACTAAGTTCAGTGGCATAAAGGCCATGAAGTCTTTGCTGCTGAGCAAAGTGTACTGTTAGTACAGTCAAGCTTAATTACAGTCAATTTTATAAAAGCAACAGAAGAAGGTCTTTCCTTACCATCTGGATTGCTGCTTTAATGACTGTTAAATGGAATTCAGGAACCAAGCCAGTTTGATTTAGTAATGTTTATTTTACATAGAATAATCTCCAAAGAATATTTAAAAAAACAATCTAAATACTGATTTTATTGCATTTATTTCCTTACAAAAACACAGACAGGCACAATTTATGTATTCAAATACTTCAGACTGAACAACAACTGGTCACTATTCAGATTTCCCCAATACCACTCCAAAGGCTGTGAAAGTAGAAAACGTCTTTTCACATGAGGCAGTAGTGCATTTAGTAGGAATGAATCACAAAATATATTTTTGTACAGTAAGATGGTATTGTCATTTTATAATTACCTATAAAAATTTTTGAATTGCACAATAGGTTTGCTTTACAGTTGACAACTGCCAGAAAATAGGCTTAGTATGTAACTAAATATTTGCCCAAACTATCCCTTAGAAACAAATTAGGACTTCTTTTGGTAAATACTTGAAGTCTACTAAGAACTATGTTATATATCTGAGGTCATTTTAAAATATCTTAATAGGAAGAGGTCAATTTCTGCCTACCTTAAAATCCACGCAACCACAATAGCTGAGCATCCTAAAATGTTTTGATTTGAAAGTACCAACACTAATAAAATCTGGAACTGTTTAAAATTAATTATTCCCTATTTTTCTGCCTCATTACCAATGCTGAAAAGGCACTGTGCACATTTCTCTGAACACTTGGTGTTTTTATTTATTTTTTTTTTAAGGTAGAAAGCGCCCAAACTTTAAACAAATGCTTAAAAGCAATAAAATACTGAATAGACTTCCAAATGATGGGTGCAGACTATGATCTTGGAAGACACTCATTTTCCATAAAACTTCTTATTCAACAAGAATATGAGCAAATTCACATTCACTTTTGCTTTATCGAACATTTTCATTACAGCCACACCTTCATACTGCATCTGCAGCAAATCCTGTAATCAGAAATAAAGGATTTAGTCTGTTTGAAGCCATTGTTACAGTAACAAGATGGAGCTATTTTCATCATATGATAACCATCTGAAAATCCAGATCCTTCACAATTTAAATAATGACAAGCAACTGTTAGATAGGGGTAGGAAACATTACACATCTTCTAGATCCCAAACTGTGACTATCAGTAACAGCAAACCAGAAGAATTACTGTTTTCTGTGTATTTTTGTTTCTCTCTTGGTATTTGCTGCTTGCCGCTAAAGTAATGTGGCAATTGGTTCCATGCAGTTGCCCCAATATAAACATTAGCCCAGCATCCTGCAGAAGTTATATAGTTATTCCTCACAGGATCTGCTGCTCTGTGCTGATCGAGTACTTCATGAATACACATAAAATCTGAAATAGTTTATATGTAGAGGAAATGCAACTCTAACTATATAGCAAAGTAACAAAACTCAAACTCTACCTGGAAATGGAGTTGCATTTTTTCCATCTCAACCCCTAAAAATTTTGCTTTGATTTCAAAGTCACCCACTTCTTCTCCAGGGGTGATATCAAACATCACGTTCTTAAACCTTGAAAGAAAAGGAAGAGTAATTATGCATGCCCTGCAGTATTACAGAGTCCACAGACAATTTGGGGGAAACAGCCTGCAGAACACAAAAAAATCTTTGACTGTAAGCAGTGTAAAGAGTGTCAAATGAACAAGTCCATCCCTACTGCATTGAGTTTGTGGAGATTTTCTTCTATACTTATGGTATGGAATACGAAGTTCTTGGTCTTTTATGCTGCAAAAAAAAATGGGCTTTGGGAATTTCAGGAAAAAAAGGTGGCTGAGCATCAACAGTATAGAAACAGAGCGGCCAGATTTTTGTTCTGCTGTGCCTGAGCATTTCCTTGCTGGTACATAGACAGTCTTTTCTGGTTTCAGTTTGCCTCATGTGGCTTCCTCTGCCTGAAGAACTTATTTGGAAAAAAAATGCAACCTGGAAAACTTTTTTCGATGCAGAGATGGATGGAAGGCTACAAAGAGCAGAAGACTTTAAACTACAGTGGCCTCAAAATAGATACATGAGGAGTATTAAACCATCACACCTATTCACCTTATTATTGTAAGGAAGTGCAGAAAACTAGGCATTTACTCTGTTCTAAGAAAGTGATTGCTCAGTAAATGAAAAGTAACTGCTACAGCTGCTTACAAGTCAGTTATTACCAGTGAGCATGCTGCTGAACTTGTACTGGTTCTGTCTAAGCTAATGCCAAAATAAGCTTATTAAAATATTTTCCCAAGGTGATCATATAGCAAGGTACAAAATAAAAAAAATCATTATGACTATTAGGCTTTATCATTCTCCTAAATGTAGAAATCTGAGGCAATTTTAGGCGTGGCACAGGAAATGGCAAGGATTTTTTGACAAAAGCAAGACCATTTTGAAACTGTTCATTAGGAGAGATTTTGAGTTGTTTTATACCACACTTACTGGCTGGTTTGAAGCTCTTCAATTTCTAGGATGACACCTTTTTCATGCAGTTGTGCAGCTGTGTACTTCAATGAGGTCTGCTTGAGTTTTTTGCTTCCCTTCACCTCCTCTTTTCCATCTAGTTTAATTGACCTACGTGAATTTCTGGGAAGAAAACAACAAAAATGACTTTTGATTTATCCACCAGGTCTTTTACACTTCAACTATTCTTCTAGACGTATTTAGCTTTACTGTACTCTTTGCCTTCTTGAACTACTAATGAACAGAATTAACATGCAAAACAAATCTAAGAGGGATTTTTAGCACACAGTGAATAGTCTATAAAGATTTTTGCAACGATTTTGAATCAATGTTGTCTAACACTTCTTTAAATTCTGTTGTGAAAAGCAACCCCAATCCAAGGATTCCCAGTCATTCCTATAAAATAGCAATTTGTAATCATACAGCAACACAGGTGTTAAATAAGACTGGCCCTTAGTTTATTTTGGATCAATGAGGTGTGCACAGGAAAGATCCTGTTAATGTCAGTAAGTGTCAGTAAATGAAGTGTCATTTTGATACCCAGTGGATTGGCAGGGGGGCTTGCTCTCAAGCAATCTCACCATTCCTGAAAAGAAATGATTCTTTAGGGATTTATTTTCCCCCTTTCCATTCTAAATACAAACCTTATTGTTTTAATGAAGGAAGAAAATCAATAAAGTCTTCCCAAAGCCGCCTAACTTCAAAGCGTGCTAATGGATATATAAAGTAACACTGATTAAATATATTGAACGCAAACATGTCAGGCCTCTTTCTGTAAGGCAGATTTAAACAAATGCAAGACTTCACTTTCCAGGTTTTGATTTAGGTCACAGTGACCGCTCCTATGGACTTTTTGCTTCATGGACTCAATCTTTTGCAATCAAAAATTTCAACTATTGATTAACACTTGCTCTCCCTTCTGATAGACCACTCAAATACTAAAAGGTAAGACGACTCAACTCACTTTCTTGTTAAGTTGTCTAAGCAAGTTTTTATGTAGGTGTTGTAATAATTAATTTGTTCTTCATAAAATGCTGTCTTGGAATTAAGTGCATTCAAAGTCTGCTGGAGTTTCACCAACTCAGCTTTTCGATGATGTCTATATCTCCTTTGATTCCGGATATCCTAAATAAATGTATTAAAGAAAATAATTTATTAATTTGACATGTTAAAAAACTTAGCAAATTAGCATTCAAATCTATAATTCCATAACCTGACTTAATTACTGGGAGAAAGTGTGAACTGTTATGTTAGTTCTTACAAGCACGGTGCCATTAGTATTACAATGTACATGACTGAAGAGAAGACAATGATCATGTTGCTACTCATGTATACAAGCAGCAGTATCTTGAACTCTGCCATAGTCTCCAGGCCATGACAGACACAGAAGTCATAAGGAGGATGTCATCATCATGCTGTAAACAAACTTTCTCACAGCTAGTTAACAGTGAGATGAGAGCTCTTGGGTTTAAAGTAACGATTGAGGTGAGGTAGACGTAAGGAAAGTAAAAGCAACTTCCAGTCCTAAGGCTCATCCCAATCTTCAGATTGCCTTAACAGCTCAAAACAAAGCATTTGACCTTATAGATAAGAAATAAAGTAGAACGGTCTGCTGAATGGCTTTGCTTCAAGTAGAAGCAGATGCCAGTACTTGAACAAAGCAGGGCTTTAAAACGGCACTTCAGAGTCAGTGCAACATGACATTCTTAAACATATTAGAGCTCATGAGTAATTTACTCATTTATATATTCAAATATATTTGCAACTTTTAAAATTAAAGGTAATCTAATATTACTCGTGAGTAATTGAAGGGAAACCAATACACTAAGATTCTTACAGATAGTATTGGATGAGAATTTTGAATAGGAAATGTCAATTTTTACACAACAGGCCCTGTCTTTCACTTATTTTGCCACCAAAGTTGATTTGTTTATCATATGGATGCTTAAACAATTTAGCGTAGCATTCTCCCAAAAAATGTATATTGTATATCCCTAGCTGAAATGGATTTAGGTAGATGCCTAAAAGCCCATCAGTATACAAGGAAGCGTGTTCCTTTTACCTTAGCAATCTCGTTTATGATTTCCTGGTACTTAGTTGCTGGAGACACTAGCCCCGCTTGTTCCAGTGTTCGGAGATTTCTCTGAATTTTCCTTTTCTTTTGTTCTATTGGTAGCTGCCCATCTTCAAAAATAGACTGACTACGCTTAATTTTCTCTGGAGCTTTGGAATCTAAGATGGCACGTTTCTCTACAAGTTTCAAGTGCTCAGCTTCCTGGGTGAAAAAAAAAAACAAACCATAAAAGTTATTTTCCAGTTCATGATAACAGTTAAATATTCAGGTACATTGAATTCTCAAAGATTATCAAGAATCAAGGTGCAGGATTTATTTATATCCTCTTATTACATGGTTTGAAAATGCTGTATTTACCACGCCTTTTGACCTACGTTAAAGTAATTAATCACAACACGTAGATATGTATTTGAATTAATCAAAGCACGTCTTAAATCATTCAGGTAACTCAATGACTTCACTTAGTTGCAGGAAGACTGTCAGGTCTCACAGATGTCCCCTACACACCAAAGTAAGCTAAGACATGCATATTAATGAAATAGCTCTGTGTGTCAATATCTACAGGGAATTCTTCAGCTGGGAGCTCGTCCCACTCAATTCCCATACTGAGGACAGCAAGAGATCCCTAGGCAGATGTTTGCTTGTATTGCTTAAGCAAATAAACTAGATGTTAGGGAACTTGAGTTAAGATACTGAAATTAACAAGTAAAAAATTCAGCTGAAAGATTAATTTCAGGCTATTTGATTGTAATACAGCACAAAGAAAAGGACCTCTTTACAAAAGAATATAAAGAAAGAAATATTCTAGTTGTGCTAGTTGACAGCGAGACTTAACTTTTCTTCTGAAACTGTTACCAATTATACTGTAAAAGAAAATTTGCAAGTCTCACATTTTGAAGACTCTTGATCTGAATAGTCTAAAACCAGCAACAATGATTTAATTGATACAAAGCAGTAGAGAAAGCTGTCAGAGATCTGTTAAGGCTTTCAAATAGCTATAACAGAACAGGTACTTTCTTCCCTATTCTGGCACAGTATATAACTTACCTGTTGTGCAGTGGCTGGTGTTTCTAATATTTCTGATAGCGTATCCCCCGGCTGTGATCGTATCATATCCACAATAAGTCTTTTGGTCCTTTTAAAAATGATATACAGATATTACAATACAGTTGTCAGTGCATCACTTGTGCGTTTCAGTTCAACAGTAAAACTACAGAGCTCCTCTTTTATTATAGATGCTTGGTAATGTTTATGTATCCTAGCTTTTTATGTTTCCGAGCTTCCATTAATACAGCCCATCTGGCTTCTACACATGTCTGAATAAAGAAATACATACATACTTCCCCCTTTAATTTTACAAAACAGTTAACCAACTATGACAGTAAAACAGTTACTGTTAACATAACAAAAATCCAAACAAGTCACATGCAGATTTTAATTATGATCATGACAAATCAACAAATAGGAATTTAATCTTTGCAAAGTCTAAGTTATGCAGGGTACCATGAATGGTCATATTTACTGAATAAGTGGACATGCACTCAAAATTCCTTCAGAAGTTCAGCAGTTTTACGTCTGATGCAGTGCATTTATGCACTCCACTTAACACCAGATATTTTTCTAGGAGCGACGGACAAGGAGCTTTTCCTTGGTAAAAAAGAGGAGCTGCTACACCCTGATATGTAAACCAGTTCTTTTTTTGGTAAGAATTTATCTCATTTGTGCTGCCTTTTCATCCATCTTACTTCCAAGAACATCCTGCTACAGAATTCTGTTAATTTAGAGGACATGGTTACAAATGAGATATAAGTCAGTATTCTTAAAAAATAACAAAGACTTGAAGATGCAGCTTAAATTTCTCAAGAAAATGTTGAAGCATGATCAAGGCTTCTGGATAAAACCTCATGACTTGATTTAAAATGACAGTTTACATACATAAAGTTGGGGGGCTTGCTGGTGTTTTCAGGACTAAAAGTTCTCATAAAAATGGGACAAAATATTTGCTCATATGTGGTCCAAAATCACTGAGTAATTGGGTATGATCCAAGGTTTCATGGAAGGGGCAGCAAAATAGGAATGACTGACAGCATAGCCAGACCCGAAGCTCTGCATCTTCCATGGCAGGCAAACTGCTAAAACTCCTGGAAACTGGTTTGCTTATTCAGAGCTACTATTCTAGCACATTCAACAACCTCTGAAGGACTGCTGTTACATGTGTTTTGCCTTTGCAACCTCTTTGAATCCCCTTCAGTTTTCCAATGGAGGGGGAGGCAAAAACCCCAGACAAACCAAGACACCAACCAATCTCCCTCCCCCCCACTTCCCCCCAGGCCCCCCCCCCCAAAAGAAAAAAAACACACAAAAGAAAACCAGAAGCATTTCCTAAAGTCGCTTTGCTTGGCCACATCAACACATTACTGACTTTCGCTGTCTGACACAACCTTTGTTGGTCTTTGGTGGTCACCACCACAGTACACAGTGACGTACAGAGCACAGTGTTATCACTTTATGCACTGCCTTAAAAACTGGTGCTGATATGGCTGATAAGGCATGAGGCTTATTTCCACTTCCTCTCCCTTCAAATTCCTTTCCTCACATACAAAACCTATGTGGCTCTGTTTCCCAGAAACACTGCGCTTGCGTCTGGATGCATCCCCCTTCACTTGCCACTTGGCACGCGGCACCTATGCTCTCAATCCGCACATACCAGGCGCCTTACATAGAGTCCTGTAGAAAGGTATACCTGCAAATCTTGGGATTTTTCACAGAAACCTTATCAAAACCATTTAAAAAGCAAATATATTGTTATTTCTATGGAAGAGGCATGTCACTTGTTGAGAAACAAGGAACATCCAGGTCACTGCTGGTTCCCTTAGTTTCGGCTAGGTGCCCAAGTTTTCACAGCTGCAGTGAAAGATTTCTCTGGTAGGAAAGTTAAGCATCTGTATTTACATATCTCTTGTGTAAAAGATAGAAGTATTTTAACTTTTGATATTGCAACAATTTAACACAAGTTGCTAATTATTCTTGTCAGATTATTTACTAAATTTCCTCAAAATATAAGAAATGTTACTTGAAAGCTCTTATGGAAAAGAGAAGTTAAATTCTTTTCACTGAATCACTAGATTGGAAAAGACCTCCAGGATCGTCGAGTCCAACCATTCCTATCTGCCACTAAACCATGTCCCTCAGCACCTCATCCACCTGTCTTTTAAACACGTCCAGGGATGGTGACTCAACCACCTCCCTGGGCAGCCTGTTCCAGTGCCCAATGACCCTTTCTGCGAAAAATCTTTTTCTGATGTCCAGCCTGAACCTCCCCTGGTGGAGCTTGAGACCATTCCTCCTTGTCCCAGGAGCATTTTGTTAAATCTCATTCTATTGTTCCAGCCTATTTCCACACAGTGGATTACAGACATCTCCTTTGCCCTTGATTTTACATATTTTTAGGAATTCCATTGAGGTGTAACATTTTATTCCTACATGGAGAGAAAAGGACAGGAAGGACAATTTTTTTTTTTTTTAAGGAACAGTGGCAGAAGTGTCCTTATTATGAAACCAGCTTGGGAACAGCTCTAGAGTCTTGGTCTCTGGAATACCATGTGTCTAACAGTTTTGATTTGACTTTGTCATTGCAGGCCCTTTGCATCGTACTCCCTTTCTTTGTATTTGGTAACTAGTTACAGAAAACCCCTCAGTGGTTTCTTGGTTAAGATTCAGACCAATTTGGCACAATTATAATAGAAAAACTCTTCTTACAGGATAAGTAGTAAGTTTTCTTGCATTTAAAATTTCAGGTTTTAAACAGGCTTTTATGGCTCTTTAAAAAATTGCACAACAGACATAACTAAGAACTTCCTTCAGAAGCAAGACTTCACATGTTCAGTTTACTGGTTTTTGATTTAGAAAAAAAATTCTAACAGGTTACTGTTGAATTAGAGTGTGTATCTTACACTCCTAATGCTTGCGAAAGTGTAAACTTCTTATGTGTGAGCTTCTAACCTCACACATAAGTGAGCTAAAGTGAGCTCTAAAGTGAGCTTCTAACCCTCACACTTGTGGGAAGTAATAGCAGAGACCAGCATTCCATTCTCCCCCTTGTTCAGGAGTCACTAGGATCTTGTAAGCCAGTACTTACTCTGGACATTATGAGAGGTGCTCATAATTTGATGCTAAGTACATTTATAAAAATACTTCCAACTATAAAGTAGCCTGTAAACAAAAAAACTGAGTAAACAATTTACTTTGCCTGGATAAAAGCATGCACTATTCCTGCTGAAGTGACAGTTGGACTCTGTTCAAACACTTGATGGCAGTACATCAGGGAAGTGTTTCCTTTTGAGGGGGAGGAGAGGACAGTGTAATACTGTCCTTTACAAGGCTGGGCAGCTTTTCATCTCTGCTTTCCCAAAACTATAGAATTTTAAGGCAGAATCTTTTTACAACTTCTTGGAAAAGCACTTACTAGATTAGATAATGACCCAGTAACAACCCAAACAAGCAGTAGTATCTTTATTTTTCTGTTAACTTTCTGGAAGTATTGACAGTTTCTATGACTTCGGCAGAATTTTTAGCAAGATTGAAAGAAAAACTGTCTTTTGAAAACTGAGTGCACACACTGCCTCAAAAATGCACTTCACAGCAGGGCAGTGGAGTGGAAGGATGTTTAAAAAAAAATTTAAAACCACACTTGGCTTTGCCAGAATATAGGTTTTTAAGGAAAACTTACTTAATCATCAGGCTTTTGAGATCCTGATCTTCACCTTCTCGTAACTCATATTTGCTTGTTAGAGACAGTGAAATCTCTGTTTTTGCAAGTTGATTCAGTGCATTTCCCTTGTTGGGGTCATTAGGATCAACAGCTCCTTCTCCTGTAAGGAAACATCATTTACTTCAATTTTGCTACTTTATGTGTTTCGATGCATGACATGAACAAGAATATAGATAAATCGCTGAATATCATCAGAAATCTGAAGTTTATTAAATAGCATAACCATTCCTACAATTTTGAAGCAGTCTTTTTTTGGACATTGAACAATCAAAGCCATAAGTTACCTATTTATAAGACCAGTTAGAATATTTTGGAAATGCCACCAATTCTTGTGTTTTAAGCATGCAAGAGTCTCGTATGCCTTCTCAAAGAGTATATTGTTTAACATCCTCTGCAGTGATAGTGAAAAATCAAAGTAGCAACTGTGTTTACAGACTGTTCACTTGGAAACTGGTATTATCCACAGCATCCTAAGTACTTTCTAAACAGTTCACATCTTAGTACAATTAAGGCTACAATTAATAGCAGTCACATTTATCTCTTGCAACTTTCTAATAGATTTGTATAATTTTTAAAACTTTGTTTTTATTTGGATAATTAAATGTCAGAATAGTGCATTCTCTTCAGAATTCTCTGCACACTTTTTGTAAATTTATAGCCAACATTAGCAAATCTTAAAATCAGATTATCAAAAATCTCTCATTTTTTAACTGCAGCTTGAGCAGAACTGGATTGTGCTGCTCAAAACAATCTTCGGATTTCAAATCACATCACTAATCTTCAGAGTGAATATTGCAGTTAGAAGGTTTAAATATAAGGAGTGATGTTACAAAATGCGTTCAGAGACAACTTCTATATTAAAGGAAGAAGCTGTCACCATGAGAGACCAGAGAGTATTTGTATCAAGCCCAAACTTAATTCTTCCCATAGAGAGACATTAACCATAAAAACTAAGAACAGCATACCAAGGAAAGACTCTACATCAGGAACAGGTCCCAGCCCTTCCAGCAATTCATTCAGCAGGTCATTTGGTTCACTGGCAATGGCATCCTGATGTTCTAATAGCAGCTATAAACAAACGTAATGAAGTCATCATCCAAAAAAAACCCATTTCCAGTGTCTTTATAGTTGTAAGTAAATGTGGAGACTAAATGCTGAATAACACAGACCTAGTGTGATCAGGATTACGGAAGACCCAAGGAGGGGAAAATCATGCTCAGTTCTGGACTACAAGTTTAGAATCACTCTTGTTGGAAGACAGCATGCCATGCTCTTCTGGCAATCATCTCCAGAGGGCTGAACATCACAGCTGAACAGAAGTTTAAGATTTGCCTTTAGAACTAACAAACTATCACAGAGTAAAGGGCAATAATCCCAAGCAGAGCATTTCAGTGCTGCATCCTGAACTAAGCACACAAAGGAATGAAGATGGGATTGATGATCCATAGAAAGGCATCAGTTTTCTGTATATCCGTTCCAGTAGCTTACAAGAGCATCAGTGATGACTTTCAGACTATTTTGTGAGAAACCAGCTATGCAGTAGCTGCTTCACAATCTCTAATAGAAATAGAAGTTGAAAGATTTATGAACATATTTAGAATAAATTCCATTGTACCTGGACATATACTTAAAGCTTTAAGCCACAAAATACTGGTAAGCCAAGTTAATAAAGCACATGAACACAGCAGTAACATGTTCTTGAGAACAGGCTCTTGCTGTCTGTGAGAAAAATAACTTCATGCCGAGTTAGATAAAGCCAACAGCATTAGTAACCTCTAGATTCAACAGTCCATTCACCATAAAAGAATATTCCTTACTTGGATAACTGAAAGAGAATGTTACCATGCTCCACTCAAGTTTAGCTACAGCAAGGCATGCATAATAGGGAAACTTCCAGGATTCTAAGTATTTTAAACTCTGCAAGTTATAGTCAGTCAAGAGTTACTGGTTAGTAGAAATTTACAGACAACTAAAAAGCCTATGTCCAAAAAAAGAAAGGCATTTAAGATGTACTCAGAAAACAGAAGTGAGCCTTATAACCCCATAACCATTAACTTGTTTTAAGTAAGTTTCTCTTACATGCAGCAGCCACCCCACACTGTGAATTATGTTGACTATGGTACTGTGAGAACTGCTGTGAAATACTGAGTACTGATTAAAACTCCACCATGGTTGTTGCTATACAAGCACAGAATGAAAAGAAGACATTCACAGAACAAATTCTTTGGGCCAAAGGAAAGAGATACATGGCAAAGTACTAAAAAGGAAAGACGGTGAATGCAACAGATCCTGGATTCCAGTTGCATCCTACATAGGTGTGCAAGGAAAATTAAGCTTATGCAAGTGCCATGTGAGATGATGACAGGGGGCAGATCTGAAATTTTTTTCTAAAGCTGAGCTACAAAATGTTTATGCATCTCCTGCAATGCAAACTTACTTTCTAACTTTACACTTACAGATAAGGTGTAGTAAGAGAAGTCCACTTGGATCAAGGCTCAGGCTCTCAGTGGGGGTTTTGTGAAAGAAGTTGCATGGGACAAAGGAGGATCACCTGGTAAATATACTCCCCACAGAGTGTACAGTCTTCAGACCCAATTGCTTGTTTCCTCCTCTATGGAGGCAAGCGCTCGTAGTCACATTATCAAAAAAGACCATTTCCTTGACTTCCTTTGTTTGGCATTTTACTTTCACTAAATTACTTCAGATTTGGTATTTTATCAGCTAATGTAAAGTTACATAGCAATAAACTCACTAAAATGAGTATTTGAGGAAGACTAGTGTTTAAATGTACCCACTAATCAAACATGCAGGCATAGATATGTGCTTTGAAAAAAATTAAAAGAAAAGCAGCACAAAGACAATCCAGTTAATATGTTTTTAGCAGATTAGGCTATTACTTTTCACTTGAATAAAGTTAACTTGTCATGTGGTGTATTGGGAGTTGAGTATGCTATCTTTTCTATAGTGTATCTAACAATATTTGTGGGAGAGTCTTTGTGGGCATTTTTTTTTGGCGGGGGTAGAAGCAGTGTGTGCTGCAGTTTTTTTGAGGCCTTTTGTGGGAGCAGGGGACAGTTTTGCAAGTCAGGAAACAAGATAGCAATAACCCAGTTTTAGGGCCATGTGGCAGACATTTAACTTACAACCTAATGAGTCATACTACAGACTGCAGTTAATTTGTTCTTTACCCACAATGAAGAACTGGCCGGATGCCACAGCTTTGGCCTTTCTAAATCAGACATTCACATCTGCTTCCAGCAAAACGTGACAGAATGCCAGAGTCACAAAATACACTACTGAGTGTATTCTGTTCCCAGAGTCAAAGGGCCTTCTTCAAATTAGTGTCACTTTCTTAGACAAGATAGAAAAGTATAAATAAGTTAATCATGTCACACGACATCAGAATGAAATGTTCTTCTCTCCCGTCAGAAAATGTTATATCTGATATTCAAGACGATGTTTTTATACAGAGGCAGTCTTCAGGAAAAACACAATCCAATACTCAATTCCAGACCATTTCAGAGAAACTGCAGAATTTTTTCAAAAGGAAGAATGAACACTAAGTACAGTACATTGGAAGTGGAAGTACAGTTTGTTGACTAGTGTCTTTTCATCAACTTACTGAATGAGTATTAATAATTTCTTCAATGGAGATATATATTACAGGTTTGCTAAGGGTCACCATGTCAGAGTATTCATCAATATTGAATTTCTCCTCTGGTTCAGGAACATCACACGCTGCTTGAAAAAAGTTCCTAAAAGAATATGAAAAAGAATTTAATAATTCTCCCCTATAAACTCACTTCTGTTAGTCTGTATAAAAAAACAACCCACAATTAAGTCTTGGACATATTATATTTCCCTTATTATCTACAGTCTACACTCAGTGTTTGAAGGAACCTTTTGGAAACAATGCATTTACATACCAGTACACACGATGAAGGATTTCATCTTTCCTGGACTGGTGGACGATTGTTTAAAGGTATTTTTACTCCTTATTCAACAAGCAGTGATAACTTGGTAAATTTTAAACACTTGGAGAAGTTTGTATTTAATACTCTAGAAATTACGGAAGGATTTCAACAGAAAGACTCAGATTTTATGAAAGCACTTTGTGGTACAAAGCGTGCTGAGAAGAAATTATTTGAAATAGCGACATGAAAATACTGCTTGGCCTACAAATGTTTAAATCACTGTTACTCAGAAACTGAACTTCTTAGAATGACAGAAGATGTGGTAGTGTTTATAAATACAAGAATCTTGAGAGGAAACAAAAGCAAGGTACGGTTGAAGCATTACTTCACCATAACTAACACATACATGGAGAGTTGAGACATGCTTCCCAAGATGACAATGGACAATGTCTCTAACCTACTGACAGTTCCAGGGATGTGCACGGACAGCCAAGAAACAACAAAGTTCTCCTGTCAGAGGATCACTTTGTTTTCCAAAGTAAGAGGATGTGAATTGGAGCAGCTGGGAGAAACATGTTTTTAGATGACAACTGCCAGGGACCCAACATGCTTTCACTGTGCTATCTCTGTGCTGCTAAGGAGGATACACATTTCAGGCTTAAAGAACCTTCAAAAATGGTATTAAAAACAACATAAAAAAAGAGCTGGGATTCCTCAGTTTGGAGAGGAAAAGATGAGGAATATGATCACATTTTACAAAATCACAGATAGGTACAGAATTCATTAGCCAAATCTCACAATAATGGGTCAAAGGTGCATGTAATCAAACTAGCAGGAAAATATTAATTTCAAATAAATGAAAGGAAGTGCTGCTTTAACAAACAGGTAGCAAAATTCTGAATATTGCTACAGGAGGAGGTTGCAGAGGCACATGATTTCAAAGCTTTAAAAAGGATTTAGACAAATATCTTGCCTAAGTTCATAAACGTGTGGTAAAGGATTCAGGCAGGGCTTGTAGCTTTTAATGCAGCTAATATTGCAATTGCACTTGCTGGGTGAGTAAAGGGGGAACAGACAGCTGAGAGCAGCACCACTGATGTCTAAGTAAGGTTTAGTTAAATCACAGAGCACAATCACCCAGATACTCAGTTTTGTATAAAGTTATCTTAATTATGAAAGGGATTCTTCCTTTTGTGTTGAACAAAGGGCCAACTAAAGCAGGGGCTCTATTTCATTCGCATTCTTGCACTAACACTTTCTACCCTATTGTTTCTTCCTGTTGATGTCATACCCTTAAATACTTCAATAAACAGAATAACTAAGTTTAAGTGTCTTTGTGTTCATGACTTATTTCAAGGAAACTCATTATATGAGCAGTGCATTTACTTTCATAAAGGGCAAACACTAAAGATGGAAGTTCTAGAAGTGAATTTGTTGCAAGACTCAGTAACACGTCAGGTTAATAACAGTCATCCAAATGGGTGGGCAATAATCCCAAGGAACTTGTGTCCTAGAGTGCAGCAAAGCGTGTAATTTCCTATGACTGTGCAAGATAAAAGAATAAGTTATGTGGAATCTCTTAGCAAAAATAAGAGAACAAGAACAAAACCCATGCCTTTTTCCTGACCAGTAAGTTTTACCCTCAAACAAAACATTCAGCTGTCCTCCCGACCCAAAAACCACATTACTTCTGCTGGATAATGAATCGCCACACACTGCTCTCACAATCTGTGTTTGCAGTAAGGAAACCTTGCTTCAACCAAGCCCAGCAGAGACAATCAAAGTAACACTCAAGTAGAAATACAGTCTGTTACTCCTCCTTTGCTTCCTCAGCAGTAAGGATTTCTCTGTGGCAGATTCCTCAATATTTTTAACTCTGAGCAGGGAACTCCTATAAACAAGGAGCCCACCTGCCATTCTTATCCTAGAGGAGAACTTACAGTAATTTGTGATAGCTTTGCATACCTGAACTTCTGGTATGTCTGTGAAAGGTAAGTGTTCATAGAAGATAGATGTTCGCTCTCTCCTTCAAAGAGTTTGTTAGAAGCAGCATGCTGAAGGACTTTTGCCACACAACCTAGGTTCCTCCTCTGGTCAGAGTGTATCTGACCCCCGGCTGTCATATCAATTATATCAAAACCATCAGGAGCGACAATGGCAGGGTTCATGTAGCGATAGTACAGGAGGTTGCCAACAATCTAAAAGAAAACATTAAGAGATCTTCCCTTTGCATATCGCAATTAGATTTTACAAAACATTATCAACAATTTCTACTTCTGAATTAGACCACAGGAATCAATGCTAGAACCCTTAAGACATATGTTACCTGTGTGGCTAACTTAAAAAGCCTATGGTCTTTGATAAGATGTGCCTCTTAAAACACCTTCAGGAACATCAGCTACGGACTTTTACAACGACATTTCAACATGGAGCTGGTTTTACAACAGCTAATGCAAGGCATTGTGTTGAACATGAAAAAAAAGTACAACTTTTCTTTCTTCTAGATTTTGCAGGGTCCAGCTCCAAAGGTTCATTCTCTGAAGTGATACAAGTATCTGCCAGAATTTAATGCATTTATTGACAAGGAACCCATTGTTTCTCATGAGGACTGCATGCAGCCCTAGAAGACTAGGGAACAGATTTTTTTTTTTTCAAACTGCACTTTCTATAACAATGCTATAGTAATTTATATTGTGCAGATGTGGATTCAGATAACTCCTGATCTCAAAAAGGCAGGGCTTTTCTTTCTGCACCTTGCCTCAGCTTATACATAGTCACCTGCAGAACTTTCAGCTTACACATTTAAAGGCTTTCAGTTGGGTACCTTATGCTGCATTTGCTACTTTTCATAAGTTGAACAATGCCTTAATCTATTACTGGAGTGACAAAGGTGCCTCATAAATACTACTTATTGGAAAAAGGATTTCCAATGCATTGTTAAAACACAAAATTGGTATTATTTTTTCAGCTGAGGTGGCTGAAATCCTTTAGGCACCAAGATATAAATTTATAATTTTGTTTTAAACACTAAACAATATATTTTGAAGAACAACAGGGAAGTCCTGTTGAAATTAATAACTTGTAATTTTAGAATGATTTCATTAAAAATGAATGAAAGCAACTTTATTGAAGTGCAAACAGTTCCAGTTTGAGAGAGCTGTCAGTCTCCTGGCTGGTTGGAAGGCTCCTGGAGCCCTCCCCCTAAGCACTCTAGAAGAGGCACAATGGCTGTGGTAGGTTAGCAATGGCCAGTGTGCCAGTACCATGCTTATTACACACTTTACTTTTCAGTCTGCAGAAATGCAATCCCTACAACTTTTATAAGCATCTTAAATAAATATAAGGTAATGATCTACTTGCAATTAATTTTTAGAGCCCTTCCACATTGTATTTAAATTACAATATTAATGCGAAATTTTTAATACCTTTTTAATATGTTATCAACTTTGACATGGGGGTGGTGGGAAGAAGACCACAGTTTTTTCCATGAAATGATTGCTGGTGGTAAGGATTATAGTAGAAAACTAAAACCCAAGATGATTTAGATAAACTCCAACCTTCTAAGAATGGTAACTACCCAAATAAGGTTGAGCACTGTCCTCTGTAAAAATTGTTGAGCACTCTCCTATGTAAAAATTGTTGAGCACCTAGATTAAGATAGCTAGGTTGTGGCACAGCTCCTTTCTCCTCCCCTTCCATCACCACTTTGCAACCCAAGAAACGCCAAATTGTTTCCATAACTGCTTTTATTCTGAGTTACTTAGAGCCAATAAAAATCCCCTTTGACAGTAGAAGAACAAGGTGCTGGCAGTTTGCCCTCAGAAATCTACCTTTAGTAGTTCATCTTCTGTTGCATCTGGGAATTTCTCATGGAGCGAGCTCTTCAGAACTTTGGCTATATATCTCATTCCGTAACTACATGTAGAACAGATGAAAAGGAAAAATATTGGAAAGACTTAATTGAAATGAAACAGACAATCTGATCAGTCAAATTTCTTGCTTTTCCCTCAGTCACTTGAAATGAGATTGTAATGGAAAATACAAAAAGTTTCCAAGTAGAAGGAGACATTCACAAGGCTGCTACAGCACAGTAGAAGTGGAGAAACCACTCCCTCTACTGGGGAAGTCATTTGAGGCACGTATCACGAGCTACATAATTTGAAAGGATCTTCTTCACAGTTTCAAGTGAAGCATCACCATGCACATGAACTGCAGCTTGGAGAGTCCTATCTTGACACTTACGGCATCATATTGAGAGAAGAGAATATGGATGCAAGAACCTTATCAGTTACTGCTCGCAAACTCTGAATTGATGATTCCAGTTTATTGACCACTTCAGTGTGTGCTAATGCCTGTTCTGTGGTTACATCATATGGCAATTTGCTGCAAAAGAAAGACGTTAAATCAGGCAAAATATATTTGAGAATAAAATACATTGTTTTTTCTTCATAAGGCTCACCAGTAAACAGAAAAAAATGTCGGACAAATACAGTTGAAGGTGACTAAATAACAAGTCTCAGATGCATTAGCTTCCTTTATTATGAAGAAGGCAGTTCGTTTAGGTGGGGAAACACAGACCATCATGTACTTGCCTTAATTATAAAATGGGAATTCTAATTCAGGACATGCATCTTCACATCCCAGTCCCAGCATTGTTTGTCAATGGCCTAAGACACTAATAACATGCTCTTATAAAACCTGGGTAAAAAGCTATACATTCTCCCATTTCATAGTCTACTGCACTTGTAAAGATTAAGTAATTGACTTTTGAAGTTCAAAGCCAGGAAAATGATCTTTTTGTTGTTCCAAACAGGTTAAAGTCCTGCTTTTCAAGTACCTTTCCCCCAAATCTCTCATTGTGCAAGAAAGTGGGAAAGAGATGCATAGGCACAAGTGTAATTCATCAGAGAAGGGAAGTGGGAGCAGAACTGAGCCCTCAAGAATTCAGATGGTACAATATGTCCAGCTTCCTCACTCACCTAGCCTCACCAGTCTGCATTTCTAGCTGGTTCACCCACGACTTGTACACATCCACAGGACTAGTGTTGATTATAAGAGACTTATCATCCATGATCTCCTTTACCACTGGAGCCAGGAGCTGGCGCAGAGCATTCTGTCCACGAGCACCGCGATTGAAGCTGACAACCATCTTAATGACAGTGGGGTTTCCAGTAACAATATCCTGTATCTGGTCCACCTTAGAGCTGCATCAAGAAAAGAAGAGATCTCTGATCTAACTTATATATGCAGTTATCCATGTTTTCAAACCCCATACTTTTTAAATGACCCTATTTTTATGCTGAAACATGTTTACGCAGCCCATTTCTTAGGCTTTAATCTAAAATAAGATTATAGAAGATACTATCTGAATTCTATATGTTATAATAATGCACCTGGTACATAACATAGCTAGTGACAGCTAATATGTACCTTTGCAGCAAATAAATATTAAGGGCATAAAGTAAGATCATTATTGTTGTTATTTTTTCAGGGTAAGCCATCACTCTCCATTACAGAACACACACTTACACAAGTTTACACAAAACCAGCCTTCTCTATCCTTAAATACTCAGGCACAAAATCAAGAAACCCTAGCGTCTCTTTTCAAGTGATTTTTTTCATTTAAAAATATTGTCCACCATAGAAATTTGTTTTCTGAATTGGAAATAGCTGGAGTTAATGAATAAGTTACCCTAAAAACAACTTTCTCTCGTAACAAAGGTATGTATACAATTTACAGCTGTTTAAAGATTAACCATCACATTCTTTTAGGTATGAAATATTAATTTGTATTGCAGGCAGTTTAATGAACTAAAGTCTTCTTGTAAGTGTGCATACTTAATCTCCTCTTCTAGAGCAGTTTTGAAGAGTTTGAGAAGCAGATATTCCTCTCGTTGATTGGAGGCATAGTTGTATAGAGTGAAGATAACTGTATCCATAAACTTGGTTGATTTGTTTTGTGGCATCTGGAAAATCAGCTTCGCCAGATATGTGGGATTAGTCTACAAAACAAACAAATGACTTAACTACTATTGTTCCAGACAAACCACCCCACTTGGGGAGTAGCTGTCTCTGCATTTCCTTTAGCAATTAAAAGCATTTCATGCTGGTTTCCATATACATCACTTTTCCGCACCAGCAAATCCTAACGCATAAGAAACACTGAGTACTGCATAAATTAGATATCTGAGTAGCACTAGTAAGGAGCTTATTATCTCCAAACAGTGCCTCTGTGCATCAGGTTTACGTAGCCAATGACAACGAAAATAACTAAGTGACAATGACAGTTACCAAATGATGTCTATCTACGAAGTTGGCATCACATATTACATGTCCACTTAAGTATTAGAGAGCATGTGCCTTGGGAAGTTCTGAATTTTATCTAGAAAAGCTTCATTAAGATGAGAAAAAGAGCACAAGAACAGATGCATTATACATTGCCAGCGTACAACTTCCTTTCTGTCACAAACAATGTGCAGTGACAGTAACTTACATGGACTAAAAGATATACGGAGGAAAACATTTCTCTTTAACTTCAAGCACAGGCTGAGATTGTTTTCAAGAAAAGAACAGCTTGCATGGTTTAAAGGCAGCGAACATTCTCAATCACTGGGAACATTAGAAGTTGACCATAGTATTTTCTGCAGTCTGCATACTGCTTTTGAAATCTTCCCATAATCACTACTAAAATCACTACAATAAAGCAATCTGTATTTCTACATTTTCTTTAGCAATTTGCGGCATGTTAATTCTTACCTGCAAAAGGTAGAATAAATGTTGATAAGCCTCCAGTTTTTTTCTTCTCTCTTTACTCAGACCCTTGATACCCTGTTTGTCAACCATAACCATCTCTTCCAGCTGACTTTTGCTCTTTTTGTTAAGTTTCTTATTGTGCAATACCACATCCTGCAGATAGATGATCGGAAGTCTAGATTATGTGTTCATAAAGAAGACAAACCAGAAAATATGCTCCCAACCGTATTAAATGCAAAATTCCTCCAAAAGTCTTTATTAACAGTTTTGTATAGTTTGCTACTGTATTCACTAACTAGTCTTTTGAAATCTTTATCTTGTCACCAGTACATTTTTGCCGACAATGGCCAGGAGACACGATCTCATGGACAGGCTCATTCATCATTTAGTTAAAAATAAACCAGCTCCCAAATATGATCAGAAGTCTACCCCATTCTGCCATGGAAAAGATGCTTAAAACTTGCCAAGCAATTGTTATTGCTCACAAGTAGCAAAACAAACAATGACATTCAGTAGTAAACTGACGTGCCACACAGGAAAACAGAACAACTTCTATCACATGGTGTTCTGACAAGATTGTTTAAGACATGTAAAGAAAGTACTTAATTTACCAGGAGCATTTTAACTAATCGAGGGTGACCAAGTGCTGGCACAGATGGCTCAGAGAGGTTGTATAGTCTCCACCCCTGAAGATGCTGAAGAGCTGCCTAGACACAATCCTGGGCAACCTGCTATGGGTGGCTCAGGGGAGGCTGGATTAGATGACCTTTTCAAAGGCCCCTTCCATCCCCAACCATGCTGTAATTGTCTGATCCTGAGCTCCTTCAACACATATAAGTGCTCAAGTGCATGCTAACAAATGAGCCTAAACAAAGCCTGCTGACCTGAAGAGTGATTCTGTTTTTCACCAGTAGTCCAATCTTTATATCCATTAAGTTCAAGTCCTTCTCCAGCTGTTGATTCGATCGAATTTTTGTAACCACTTCTTCCCTTAGTCTTGTTACTTCTAGTTCTTCTTGGAAGTCTAAGTCACTCTGGTCCAAGAGGTAGGCAAATTTGCGCAGGACAGTCAAAGGTGGATTTTCAGCACCAACTATAGTTGAAGTAAGCAGGCTTGTTAATTCATATCATACTAAATACCCCAAAAACCTTAAGAATCACTGTGCAGAAAATTTTGGAACTGCAGAGAGAAGTTTATGCCAGTTAGAGCAATATTTTTGTCATACTGTGCAAGTACAGCTGTACAAGAGAGTTTCAGCTGTAAAACAATTAGTTTTACAGCTTGCACCTCCTTTTGAAGGGGAATAGGAAACTGAGAAATCCAGGGTTAAAGTTTATAAAAAGATGAGTGAACACTATAGCATACTTCTAAAATACATAACATTCAACTGTTACCACTTACTTAGTGTCCTGTAGTCTTCCCTGGCTTTGTTTGCTCTGAGAAATGCTTGTATCTTCACAATTTCAGTGTTCTGGAAGGGACCAAGTTTAGGCAAAAGAATCTAGTAACGATACTTTCCTGCTCGGAAACACACTGCAGAACCTGCACCCTCTTCCCCAGGATTCCCTAAACTGCCTGTGCAGCCACATTACCTTATTTTAACGCTTCATGTTCAAAATATAGAAAAAGGACTTACATGATCCTTAAAATATTGCAGCCGTTTCCTATAGGCTCTCTTTGCTAGCCACATTTTGACCCATGACTGGATCTGAAAATTAAACAAAACTAAATAAACACTTAACAGACAATACAAAACTGTTTTGTGTGTGTATTTTAAACTCACTTCTGACAAACCACTTCTGCAGGCATACTGTTCTCATACGCTTGGGTGCCACAGAGGAGTACACCACTGGGCTGCTACAGACCAGTGACCAGATTAGTGGGCTTCAACATAAATAGCAAGTTAGGTTCAAAGCTCTATCACTCCTGTGAAGCATTATCTTTGAAAGTAATTTCTGCCTTCAAGTCTCAGCGATCAGTTTTAAACTAGTCTCCTTCAGAGACAAGAGATTAATATCTCATCTGTGATCTACAGTCTACTCAAGACAAAGTATCCCATTAGCATCTCAAAAGTGAACCCTTGTCAAATGTATCTGAATGAAAGCTTTTAATACAATAACATACTGTCAGCTCAAATATTTTCCAATTCAGTATTATGGAAAGGGAAGTGTAAAGAAGTTTCTGTCATGAGCCATTCAAGTTCAGCAAAGCCTGACAGAAGCCAAACAGAACTTTAAAGAAGCAGTTTACTTAGCTGTCAATTAAACAGTTTCCAACTATTCCAAATTCATGAAGCATGAGTCCCTCCAGTTTGTGTTCCTATTCTCTGATTCCCAGGTTTTGGAATGTCAAGCCAAGAGGTAAAGCATACTCATGCCCTAAAACATGGTGGGATCTTACCTTAATAATAGCAGCAACATTGCCTTGAAGCACCTTCAATCTGTCAACATAGCTTTTCCTTTGTTTGAATCCTTTCCAGAAAGCCTATATCATAAAAGGCAGGAGACCATTATTACTAATAAGAAACTACCATTTATTAAAATCCACATATGTACACCCAAATAATTAACAATGTTTATCTTGCAGATAAAAATTGCCACTGGTAAAATGGTAACCAAGGTGCAAGTAAGCTTGGCTATATATTTGTAGGGCACCTTGATACATTTCATATTAATTTTATCCAATTTCAGCACAAATACTTAGTTACCCAATGCCATTACCTTCCCTCCCCTGAAGCCATCCTTACTCTTATCACCAGAACACCCACATCCTTTAGCATCCCAGTCACTGACTTACTCCAACACAAGGAATACTCTGCCAGTTCTTGCCTATTACATCCAAAAGCAAGCTGTCTGCTGCCTAGCTGGACTCCCATTGTTCTTGGCCTGGCCTCCTTCCCAAGTTTCTGGTCTTCCATAGTCACTCGGGATCATCTTGTACTGCAGATAACCTCCCAGTTCCACAACTTATCTCTCACTTTGCTAGCTTAGAAACAAACTCTTGGTAAGGAACCCAGCAACACAGATAACACAGATACTCTTTCTGCCTTTACTGTAATTTGCCTGTCACTGGTTGGATAGAGTTGACATCAGCATTGTCCTCTTTTTGTCTTTTCACAGGTTATTTCTATTTTAACGTCCATAGAAAACAATCAGAACAACTTTATTAAGCTATATTTCTCCATATTTTTGAACCTGTTCACAGACCCTGAATTCCTCAAAGATCAGTACAGTCCTTTACTGGGCTCAGGGCACCATGCCAGAAAAGTCAAAGTCAATCCTAATGACAGCTGCTAGTGGTAAAGGTATTTCTCATAATGAATTATTAAATTAAGTTACTATAGATATAAAAAATAAGTTGTACATGTTGCCTTTTTTTTTCTTTTGAGTGGGGGAAGCTGATATAATTTTTCAAGACTGGGATAAATTGCTTCTAACCGAAGGTGTATACTTCACTTAAAGCCAGTATGCATGCATTTGGCAGTGTTCAGACCTTCATCAGAACATTTCCTTAACACTCCTTTTGGAGTATTTAGCAAACTGGAGGCATCCAAGAAATACTGCCAGAGCCCAAGAACACCAAGGCAGCTGCCACTCCCTATCCAGCCATGATTTCATACAGCAGAGGCAAACTACTTCCAAGCAGGGAAGCACGGGTACTCTAGAAGAGAATGTATTTTAAGTCGTGTTTGCTAAGGAACTTTTTCTTTGATATTCAATAAATATCTTGTCTTGTACTGTGCATAGTTAGGTGTACCACATAAAATCTGAGCACGTCAGATTAAAGTCAGGTCTATGCATATCTGAGCTTCTCCACTAAATTAACTTAGACTGCAGATGGGTATGATCCATTCTTCTAAAACTCGATATTTCTATTTAAAAGCACAATTACTCTGATGAGGACAAGAATATATTTGCAAATGTAGGAGTCTGAGCCACTGCTAATGAAAACAGGAAGATAGACATATTTGAGAATTTTATCAGCGATAGAAATCGTCACATACAGAAAGTTGTCCAAGCCCTGTTACCTTCTTGCTCTAGAATACCTGTATTTTGATGGCAGATGGTTCCTGGTTTTGAAGGTATGCTTTTCTCTCCTGATATTTTTTTCTGACTAAGAATCCCCTTGCTCGGGCTTGCAGGTGAACAATCAGATTTTCATTAGCCAGCCACAGCTGCTCTCGGTTGTAATCTGCTGTAACTTGCCCAACAATGTTCTGTTAAGAGATCACAGGAAAATGTCATTTGAAAGCAGGAGACCTCAAGCAAAAGCATCCTGGAATTTGGTGTGTATTCTCTATCATCTGTACAGCTTATGTTCACCCTATTCAAGACCCTCTGATTCACCCCTAGATTTTAATCAGTATGAAAGAGCAGCTACCTTGCTACCACTGGATTTTATATGAAGGGTAACTGAACTCCTTCCAAGCCTCGAGATTTTTGCAGAGGTTGGACATCTAGAAGTGTTAACTGAGTCAGATCTCTCTAGTGAAGCACACTCAAGTACTGCTGTAGTCAGAATTTCAGAAGACTATACTGCAACTTTAGCTGTTTGTGGAGCACAGTAAAACCCTAAGTCAGATGGGCTGCATCAGAAAAAAAGAACCCCGCATTTTGCAGAAGCTTGTCTGATGCACTTTGTTCTAAGTTAAATTTTGTGCTAATGCAAAACTTCCACAGTAAGGAACTTTAAGTATCACACTCATACCATTGAACCTGGAGATACAAAAATGCTGTCAGATGATTAGACTTAAACATAAGATAGTGTTTCCACCTGTCCCCAAGTACATAATGAAATTCTTTGTCATAGGCCAATGTGAAGTCCAAAAAAAACAGCAAAAAGAAATGAAAGCAATCAGTCTTTCCTCCATTAGTGTCTGATGGTGGCCACTAAAATGAACGCTGTAACTTCCAGTTCAGAAATCCCTAAATCATTGTCAGATTGATATCAGACAGGAGGCTGTGCTGTCACTGTCTGCATAGACTTAAGTTGCTGCTATTGTGAGAATCAGATACTAAACTAATCTTCAGTCTCACCCAGCACAGCCTCTTCTCTAGACATTGCTGTCTTACCATCTTTCTCTTGAGTATCTATGCTGCATTTGCAATAAAAGCAAATGTTGCAGCCACCTACCTGGATTTCTTCAGCAGTTAACCATGAAGTTTTTGGTACAACTCCTTCAGGGGCAACACAAGTACCTTCCTCAGCTTCCACATTGTAATAGTACTCATACATATTTTTCATTACAAGTTTAATCCATGGACTTTCATTAGAATCTAAAAGCAATACATACCATTAGTATACGTGCCCTGTTACACTGATAAATTACAGCTCTCCTGACCCATTTACCATCTCTACACTTGCAACAAAGCTATTTTACATGCAAAGTCACTACATATCTTGGGGCAGTTTATATTAAGGATGTTTTCAAAGTATCCTGTTAGGTGGATCAGGATCATTCTTCTAGAATGAAACAGCTATGAGGTTAGCACAGATCTACTGCCAGCTTCTCCAAACCCCAATATGCCAAGTTAGTGCTTGCTCCTGAAACAGTGTGTGTATCTTCCATCATCACTCATAAGTGGAACTGAGACTGTGGTTATTAAAAAAATGTTGTTCTTGTCTCCTGGCCAAATGCTAGCCTTATTGACACTAAGCTCACATTGAACATTTCCTATAGCAACATCATTATCTTGTTTAGTGCTCTGGTAAACAAGGCTGTACTCTGACAGCAGGAAAAATCTCATTTCCTCATGGAAAAAAGGCCCCAAGGTGAAGCTGATAAAGTCGCTTGTGCAAAATGCTCTCTCAAAAATCATGTTGCAGGATGAAACCTGCTCATCTTCTGTAAGAAAGTGTAATATATTGATGGCAACGTTTTTCTTTTTAATTGTTAGCTGATCTTGGCTGCATTAGCTATGAACAGCTTGCAGCTCTAATATGAAAAAACATCCCATAGTTTGCTTTTACCTGCTGCTCTTGCAATGCACAAGGGCCATAAATGGGCCATGGACACCATGGTAGAGCCTTGCTTGATCTTTGACAGTAACCTGTATGCTGAAACGTGCATCCTAACCCTTTCTGAACTTGATAAGAAAAAGTAAATGAGAGTACTACAGTTTTCTGGGAGGTTGAACTACTCTGACAGTCACAGTGAATTTACCCTAAGTCCACTCAGTGACTAGTTTGAGATTCTACAAAGTTTTATCCAGACTCAAAGTAGCTAGCCTTGTTTCTGAGCATGTATTGTGGTCTGGATATGTGCAACAGTTCAGCATCATGTAGAAAGTGCTTGGGCAATTATAACATTTCTCAAAGATTTTAAATGAGCAACCGTCTTCAGTTTACAGTGATTTTAGGTAAGCCTTTTGTGCTAGTTTTCCAGTTGCCTCAGTGATATGGACACATGAAACTATCCTATTCAGTAAGGTTTTTACCTTCTCTGGTTTTCAGGTTCTTGGCTTCAGAGAGCTTCCTGAAGTAAGTTCCAGCACACTCAGGAATGACTCGTAATCCAAACTTGGACTGCAGTATCATCAGAATTGGCTGTGAATCACCCTTCTCCAAGCTCTTGTTAATCATTGATGTTCCAACAGCCACTAGGGTAAAATAATTATGTAGAAAATTAAGTGGTTTATACTCTATGTACCCGCAACTCTAGCCTTCAGCAACTTTGATAATGGGCTTCTAAAGCTGGCAAACACAGACAGGATGACATACACAGCAATTCAGTGCTTCACCCATTTGCAGCCTCCTTCATGCTTGTAAGGACAAGTATTCCCAAGAACAGCAAGCTTATTAGCTAGAAAGCATGCACCCTGCCCGGGCTGGGATGCAGCCACAGCACAACTGAGAGCATTCTGAGGGCATAGCTGCTCCCCCACCAAGTGACACACCAGAAGACACCAGGGCAGGGGGTGAGGATGGCAGGTTCCCCAACTTCAGCCTGCCCTAACAGTCAGGCCAACATCTGCTGATCACTTGGGAGCCTTCTAGAGGTACATTAAGTCATTAGGTTATCAGTTGTAAACCTTAACATTCACTTTTACTGTGCAAAATGGGAGTAAAAACTGATTGCCTTGAGCACAGCCTAAAAGCATCCTATTTGGGTTCCTGAAGTGAACCTTTCTTGTCCTTACCCCCTGGGATCATGTTTGCTGGTGCAGCAAATTTGTGCCCTTGAGTTCGCCAAAGATGCAGCTTTTGCTTTCAGAGCACATACAAGTACTCTGAGAGGTGATGCTGTGAAGCACATTCAAGCTTTGAGGTTATACAACATTACCCGTACTCTGATTCAGGACTTCCTAAATGTCTTTTGCTTTGTGCAGGTGCCAACATCACTGCAGGAGCTGATACCACCACACCTGACAGCACGTAGCAGCACATGCCACTTCAAAGTGCTTTACACATCAGAGGTATATGCTGCTTTAGATACTGCTGCTCTGGTCTTTAATCTTGTTCTTTTACACCTAAATTAAAGATCCAGGCATAGAGGAACAAATGAATAGACATATGGCTAGAACATGTACATAATACACTGACTTAAGTGAACATGGCTACCTTTGCATTCCACAGCTGCGCTTCATGTTGCTACACCAAAATCTTTTCCTTATTTTGCGTGTATCCAGATCAATAAAAAAGGATCTGTTCCTACACTCAGTTCTCTGCCTAGGCAGAGCTGAGCCAACAGCTGCGTGGTACCAGGAGTCTACAAACAGGTGTGCTAAATGAGACTGAGCTAGCAGGAGAGCACTTCAGCAAGAGAAATGGTTTTTCTTTGTGGTGAGAATGGGTAGCTTTGGCTAAAAAGTAACAGACAACCTCCAAATAGATGGGCAACCAGCTGAGAAACAAAGTGAATACATAATACCACACAACTATCATCTGCATTTCTACCAGCATCCTGCTGTTTTTCTCTGCTTTGAAACAGACGCGTGCCAACCATGCACATGTTCCCCGTGAGACTGGAAATGTGGTATCATGATGCCCAGGCATCCAGCCTCAGCAGTGAGGAAACAGCAAAAACTGGGCAGCCGCATACTACCAGCTTGCTGCTACAAGTCCACGTGGTTCTGGGGACTCAGCCCTACTCATACACAGTCCCACGTGCCTTGTCAACTCTGATGATCAGTATTCGAATGCTTTTCTTCCTCCTTTTCATCCTATAAAAATGGGTGCTGTAAGCTATGGTTATAAAGACAAAAAAGCACACAATCCAACAGTTGTTTCCAAAAGTTCCCTGCTGCCTATCTTTTTTTGTATCTTATGCTTTAATTTTGCCTATATTTTTTGAAGGAAAATGTAAGAACAATGTCTAGTAGGGAAAAAATCCAATTCAACAGAAGTTATTCCTTTTCTTTGAAGTGCTAGCAATTAATATTATGACTGTTCCTCTACTTCTTTAGAATGTGAATCTTACAAAATAAGCTAAACAGAGCTTAGCCATCCCCAGCTCTAGGAAAACTGTGGGTTCCAGCATGCTCCTGAAGCAGCTGAAATGCCAGTACCAGATTAACACTGGAGGGTTCTTTTCTGCACCGATCCTCCCTTCAAACAGCTATGATATATGAAGATCTAGCTATCTGGTATGATAAGCCTGAACTGTCAACAGGGAATCTGTGCCAAGATAAGATTGGCAATGGTGTCTATTCCTGAAGGCAATACAGCTATTTGGTCAATCTCATTTTGTCCTCTACTTAGACACGGAGTATAAGGGTTGAACAGATTCAAGAAGTTAAGTAAGGTGCAAACTACACAGCAAACACCACAAAGAATTAGGAAGCACATCAGCACTTACTGAACACATCTTCCTAAATGAAGATTAAAGATAGAGTCCCTTACTGAGAGGGAAGGCAGTCTGCAAAAGTCTTTAGAATTCCAATACCATAGTATTTAATATTTGTATAAGGCATAAAAAACAGTTTGGAAGGATCAAGACTGTTTCAGTGCAGCTTTTAGTACCTTCTCTTATCTTACTGCTTATTTGATTGCCATTACTGTAGCAATCTCAAAAATAGACTTTGTTCTGACTGAAAAATGAAATTTTGACTGACTGCCAGAAGTTTTGAAGCAGGACATGGGGCACTGCTTGCCTTTCAAAATAGCATCTCTGACACAGCTCAAAATAGAAGTCTATGTCCAAGTTGTGATCAAACTAAGTTAGGATTACGTGAACACAACATGCTAACTTCCTGAGACAGGATATATTTGTTATCAAGTTCTGTGCCATGGGAAAATTTTAAATCTCAGTTTTGAGCTGCAAAACCTTAGCGCTCTTCTGAAGAATGCGTTGTGCTGACACTGCTTCCTTCCAACCCAGAGGGCAGAGTACAGGAGATTAGTAGTTATTTCCACAAGTAACAATTCTACTGATCATACTTCATTGTGAAAAGCTGTGCATTTACTGCAAACACAGATTATATGAAAAGATTTTACTACAACAATTACTTAGTGGATGGAGCAGTGGCCTATCATTATAACTGGTCTATAGATAATGCTGTGCTAATTTCTGCAGGCCATTTATGAGATAAATTCTTAATGCTTTTACAGCAACGGACACAAACAAGGATGTTCTCAAGTCACTCTTCAGCTTAAACTTACATCTGCTTAAGCTATGCATTTCCTTCCTTTCTCTGCATTCAGACATTTCCTCATGCCTCTGGGTGGTATTGATGGGAAGCTGGTTTTGTCCACAAAAGAAGTTATCAGCAATCCTGAGTACAAGAGCTTAGTTGGGACAATGTGTGTGCATGTGACCTCATCCCCCAAAACAGAAGCCAGGTGCTTTCCACTACAGACTTAATACATTAAGACTGCATTAATTGATTAAATAAATTCTAAAGTAACAGTAATGCTAAATCCGATGTTTCTGTAGCAGAGACAGAAGATTTTGTAATAACTATCTGCTCATTTTCTTCCACCCACAACTTCCCAAGCACTAACTACTTATAGACAGGCTATGTCAACAGGCTGCCGCACATTGCTGAAGAAGGCTGTGTACAGCACTACAGGAATGCACCAACTTCAGCAGTTGTATTCGTAAGCTCTTAGGGTGCAAAAGAAGGCCACATTGACTCACTCAAAGCCCAGTCAAGCAGAAGGTGAATCAATACTCAGTGTCAAGCTAACAGTCTCAGCTGATCCGTACTGGCCTCAGGCAGGAACAGCTAGGGATGCCACTTTGCTCTCCAGTGTGCCCCATACACCTAGCTACACTTGCTTCTACGTTACTTGCCCAAGTTCATTATGTATTGTGAATATTTTTCTAAAATTATTATATTAAATCCAAACTTTGACAGAAGGTATCCAGTGCATCCAGTACATAATGCCCTGTCATGACTAGCTGCAACATTTTTCCTACAGATTTCCTCTTCGGTACAGACTGGAAGAGTATGCACTTCTCAAAAAAGCCTGACTGCCCTTTTTGCACTGCTTTTAAAGTTAGTGCGTCCCAAATATATGTTTGTTAGCACTTAATAGAAGGCATATAATGAAATAGCAATAAGTTGTAAACATATAAGAATTTGCTCTTACAACATGCACCAAGATGTTAATCTTGTATAATGAAAGTAAGTTCCTCCAAAGTATAAACTTCTCATTCACATAACCTCCTGCTTCACCAGCTATGCGAAGATACATTGACTCTAGAAATCTTCATCACGATTTTAACCTATACAACCAAATCTGCTGAATTATTAGCCAAGCCTCAAGGGTTACCACTTCAGATAAAACAACCACTCCTGGAGATCTAAGCCATCCTGACTTAGCATGACAAAGAACACACATTCATTTCTCTCTATGTATTTAAAGGGCTGCAATGCTTCCCTGAAGTGGACAAAATAAATTACCAGTTTCAGTTTTTCAACACTAAAAAACAAGAGCAATGCAGATGCAGGTTAATGCTTACAGATTGCTACTTCTTTTACATTGCTATTGGCATCACTTATTCCTTTTTGTATTTCATCCAGCCACAGAAGTGCTGATTCATCTTGGGATTCCTGGAAAAAGGATAGAGAAAAGCACTGAAAAAACAGAACTGTAAAAAGAGTTGTCAGAACATACAGATAGAGCTTCAATATACAAAGGTCCTCTTGGAAGCTCTTAGACAATAAAAAACATTGACTGCTTAAAATCAGTAATAAATACGTTCATATTCTATTTACTGACTTGAGTAAACTCCTGTTCAAACACAAAGCTCTGAAATTTATATATAGAAGGCAACATTCTGATAACGATTGATAAAAAAATAAAAGAAGCTGGAAGCATTTTCATTTCCATGAAATGTAGGCAAAGTAATCTTAGTGTCAAACAAAACCATACATTATCAGGCAGCACTGTGACAGCAGCATAAAGAGCATAAAGCAGAAGACTACAGGAAATTGGCTTTCTTTCAGAATCCCTTATTTGGAAAGTATCTACATGTACACCTAAGTACACATTACATCAGAAAAACTGACATAGAAAGACAGCTCAGGTTTAGCAACGATGAGCATTTCAGGAATTAAGCAGTAGAGCAGGTCTCGCTTCCTACAGGCTAACAGTGTGTGGCATTAAACCCAAGTTAGAAGAGAAGGTACAGGAAAATGGGCTCAGAATCCTCACTAACTGACCCTGCTCTGGCTGCCCAGGTTCACAGGTGAACCTACACTTTACCTGAGAAAACAGTGTTTAGGAGCTAAAGTGACATTTAGAATCTAATCCAATAAGTAGGAAACAAAATTAATTCTAAAGAGGAAACAGTAGGTCCAGGTGTATAATAGAGTAATGATGAGAGAAACTGGAATGTACAGTCTTGATAAAGATCTAGGGGTGTATGCACACAAATATTTCAGGAGAACCCCACATAAACTCTCTGAAGTTAAACATGCGGACAAAGAATGAACTTCACAATGAATATCCCTGGTTTTGCACCCAACTGTAGGCCAGAAATTACCATGAGAACATACAGTAAAAAAAAACCCTAAAGACAAACTCTTTAGTTTGCCTCATATATGTAAACGAGGTAGCAGGATATCTAAATAAAATCCAGTGGTGTCAAGCAGTTGTGAACACACCCCACAAGTTTTGCTAACACAAAACTTAACACTTGACATGCCATATACTAAATTCCCAAACTACAGCCAATAATTTTGAGAAAAGGTTTGGGAAACTGAATAAATCCTTATCTGGCATCCAGCTTTTACACAGTAAACACAACAGACAAATACTGCTCTGGAGCCAAGCACAGCTTACGTAAAGCCTTGCCACTAGCTTGGAAGCCAGACCAGGACTTGGGATAATTTTGTCTGCTGAAGCAAGCTGTTATTTAGCATTCAAGGAGGAAGGGGTGGGGGGAAAAACTAGGCAGAGTAAAAGGAAAGTATCAACAACATTAAAATAGGGGAAAGGTTTTAGAGGTTGCAAGCTGTGGAGGGGTGGGAGCTGTCTGAGCAGAGGCTGCAGCTGCATCGAAGAAACACAGACAGCTAACAGTGGGTAAGGAAGTAAAAGACAAAAGCAGAGCACAGTTTTCTTAAGGCATGTTTCTGTGTGACTTGCTTTCACCTTTGCATTTGCTAAAATAAGATCTAATTTCTCCAAGCCTAAGCTTTTTCCTTGAGAAGGATACAGAGTTCAGCAACACAGCATTTATGTCTGTTGATGAGACCCTTGACGATTTACTGAACATTAATTTTTCCAGAAAACACTTTATCTCAAAATACCTGCATGTACAAATTCCAGTAGAACATGCCACATAGGCTTCAGGGTCGTGGTAAACTAGGAGTTAAATAGCTGCTGTAAAGCAACTTTATCTGTGTTGTGCAGAGGCTGAAACTGAGTCATGTGTGAATATTTGGATTCGTCACACCCTCTTAGTGTAGTAGACAAAGAACAAACTAGCTCCTTACCATAAACCTCATGCCTACAGGATGCATCTGGAGTACAGATCAATCACTCTTTAATCTCTTACAGGAGAGGGAGAAGTCCCTCCAAAATACGTCTTGTGAGATGAAGTAGAAGAGTATCATTGTTTGGCTATCTGGATTTCACTTACTACAATGAAGATACTTGTTTTCGTAGGACTGCTTTCTCTTACCTCCAGTCTTTCCACAACAGGTGAGTCCTCATCTCTGTATATATTCCATATTTTAGTCAGTAACATGGGCTTTTGTTAACATTAGCACTTTGTCAGCTTAAGTGGGTTGTAAATGAATAATTACAGAAAACTACTCTAGGAAGTTTCACTTAAGGTAGGTTTTTATTCTTCCATTTTAGTGACACTATACCTCCTCCCCCAGCTGCTTTCTAAAAGCAACTGTATTGAAGTGATCTTTCTGTGCTCACAGAAGACACTTTTCTAGTATTTCCGTAGTGATATGATAAACATATATAGTCTTGTTCTTCTACTTCAAAATATTCCACAGAATTATAGTTTCACAGATGGTCCTGCTACAAGGAAACGCTCAGATAACTACTGTTACAAAAATAACTGAACAAAATAATCAAATAAGTCAGTTTTTCCTGTCAATAAAATTAAAGCTGTTTTCAAACCAAGCTCACCTTTAAAGGCTATTATAAATATACATACACAATATATATGCATATGCATACACGTGTTTTAAGAGTGACAAATTAATTTTCTGGATTAACTGTGCAGTCTACAAATTATATTTTCAAAACATTCTATCATGGATCTGCCAGTAAAAATTGATAAAAGTTTTCCATATTTTATTACAATAAAAAAAATATTACAATAAAAAAGGGTAAAAGGAAAACTCAAATTTTCACCCAAATTTCTGTTCATTTCTGAATTCCATTTTCAAGATGCATGTTCCAAGTCTTAGGCTAAGTATTTTTGCATTAAGCATAGCTAAGAAAATTTTAAAATTACAAAATCCATTATACAGTTGTTTACTCTGCAAAATCTGTTTTGTAACACCTGATTTTAGAAAGTATTTTGAGCACGCTTGTGCTTCATCTGGAAACATCAATGTCTCTTCAAAGTTCTTTACTAAACATTGAGGAACAGGCAGCATCTTTGGCTTTGCCCACATGCTAATGATACTCCCTGAAGATTTTCCTGCCACATGAAAATTTTATTTACTTACCAATATATTTGATCTACTATCAGCCAAAATAATTGTTTTCATTTTGCAATATTAACTGCCCTTCTTCACATATGAGAAGCTGAAAAGATCTAGTTTCCTCTAGTCAGAAGCTGAAGAATACCAGTAATGTTATATGTGAGACCAGAAAATTGTGGGTTATTTCTATTTCCTAATTTGAAAGTTTCTGTCTATGTTAGGCAAGACATGATTTTTTGCATCTTTTGTGGTCATGCATTTCATCCATGAAGTGACAATGGCAGTATCACTGTTTGCTTTGGAAATTCTGATTGAGCCTAGACCAAGGCTGCTGCTTATATAAGAATCATCAAGGTTGCTACTACTGGGAAAATCCTCTACATGTGATAAATTACACAAGTGTCTGATATTTTTTGCCAGAAATTACTGAAAATACGCCAAATGCAGAAATATCAGCTCAACATTAAATTACTGCAGATTTTCAACACTGGGTGTGAGATGGCACATAAAGTGAAGACTGTCCTTGAACACATTTGGTCTGAGCACCCAAAACAAACGAGAATGTCACCAAATCCTTTCAACATATTTTTTTCCCTACAGGGAGATGTTTATCTTTCTCTGTACCTAGAGGTCAATTATACTGTCAATCCAGTAGTCTGCTCTTTTTAATAATTTTAACCTTTTTTTTAACCTTCAGAATTTTCACTGAATGGCTCTGCAATTAAAACTGTGTCTCTTATCAAGACTTTCCGTGGAATTTCAGCAAGAGACTATGATTACATCCCCCCTTATGCTATAGAAGGGGAGACAACAACCATCCATATCGGAGAACAAAAATGTTCTTCCAAAAAGTTAAATGACTCTACATTAACAGAAGTGAACAACACGACATTGGAGTACCTGACCAGTTCTTTGAGTACCAGGCTAATACCTACTGTGTATCTCAGTGCTGTTTTATTGGGTGTACCATCCAATGCCATCATTTTGTGGATGCTGCTCTTCAGGATCCGGTCTGTGTGCACTGCCATCCTCTACACAAACTTGGCAGTTTCAGATCTGCTGTTCTGCATCATGCTGCCCTTCAAAATTGCATACCACATCAATGGGAACAACTGGATTTTTGGAGAAGTGTTATGTCGAGCTACCACTGTGGTGTTTTATGGCAACATGTACTGCTCCATTCTGCTGCTCATGTGCATCAGCGTCAGTCGCTATGTGGCCATCGTTCACCCCTTCACCTACAAGAGCCTGCCTAAACGTGCCTATGCCATTGCTGTCTGTGCTACTGTGTGGATCATTGTCTTCTTGTACATGCTTCCACTTTGCACAATGCAGCAAAGCTATTATGTGAAACAACTAGACATTTATACTTGCCATGATGTGCACAGTGCTTGTGAAACGATATCTTCCTTCCAGTTCTACTACTATGTCTCTCTAGCTATATTTGGGTTTCTAATACCTCTTGTAACTATTATTTTCTGCTATGTCTCAATTATACAGACACTCAAGACTCATGAATGGCTCTGGTATGTTAAAGTCAGCCTTCTGATCCTTACCATCTTTGCTATTTGCTTTGTGCCAAGCAATATTATCCTTATTATCCATCACATTAATTACTACTATTATAACACAGATGGGTTATATTCGTTTTATCTAATTGCTTTATGCCTTAGTAGCTTAAACAGCTGTCTTGATCCTTTCCTTTATTTTCTGATGTCAAAAATTAGAAGTCAATCCAATATTTATCTAACAATGGTTAAAATATCCAGGGAAAAATGAATTTAGTTCTATATTTATATTATTGGAATTATGATTTTGTATAGTATTAACCCATACAGAAGGAAATCTCAGGTGCAACAATTAATCTTAAAAAATTAAAAAAATGTTAAATAATCTCAGTAAAATCTACTTCATTCCACACACCACACAAGGAACATCTTCAGAAATATACTTCAAGAGCTATAATTTTATCGCATGTATTGCAACATCTGGTGTACCTAAGTTCAAGGAAGTGTCTCCACACCTCTATTTACTTCTGAGAAGTTCACCTTCATGGCCAGAAAGAAGAAACCAGAGTATAAGTCATTAAAGCCTCCAAACACCAGAAGAGGAATCCATTTCTAAACAGTATTTTTAAGTCCATTCATGGTTTCCACATACATCAGATTAGCTTTGAGCCCGCAATCACTGCAGGAATGGTGATGTGAAATCATGGGTTTGGACTGGTAGAAATGGAAACAAGTAAAAGCACTTTCTACACGCCCCGAAGCTGCCAAGCTTTGCTGAAGATCCCTGTCACACAACCGAGAGCAAATACTGCCCTGGCTGTTGGAAATAAAGAGCCAGAGTCCCCACAGGTTCAAGGAGCAATAAATCTGCAGCCACAGATATGGTATCTGACACTTCCAAGGCAGCAGTCCCTATAAGACTGCTTAACCAGCTTTGCACTAGAGACTTGTTCTTCCACTTCGTCAGCGTCTGCACTGTTCTAGCCCATGAGGATTGCTTGGAGCTAACCCTTATCAGTGTGAATCCAGGCATGCTTTGTAAGCAAAGCAAGGAAGTTATTTTATAGTATTCTCTATTTCCACATCCTCACAGGAAATACCTAGAGTATTACAAATACTATAGTTATGATTGATTGTCCCTGTTAATAAAGCAAAGGGTTAGCTTTTATGCTTATAGAAATTCAAAACCTACATAAATACTAGGTATAAGTTCCTACAAAATTAGCTCAGTGGTTGGCATTTGTATTTGTAACTGCAGCACATAAGACAGTGATGAGACCAAAGTCTCTTACAGCAGTTTGATAATATTTTAAAAACTTTATTCCAAATCATTTACACTGGAAGATGTCTCAAAGGAATTTGCAGTCTGCTAAGACTCCCGCTCTTCAATTTCTTCTGGCTACTAATCCGAGTTAGTTTTAATCACGCCATTCCCTTAACATGCACACAAACAGATTTTAAACGCAACTTTAAAATAATCCAGGTGTTACATAACTATTGTAAATATAAAAAATGTGTACCTAACTGAAAAACCTGTGTGCCTATTACTCATAAAAAGAAAATAACACAGGAATCATTTCAGAATCTGGCATGCCTGTTGAACTTTTCAGGTATCCAAATGCTCCCTAAACACAGGGTTTCTCTTTACTGGGACCTGAATATACTTGGTTTGTAATGGCCTTAAAAGCTATTAGTAGCTGTGGTTTACGATTACAGAAATAAATAAATTCCAGGTCTGCATTTTCCATTTCAAGCAAGGAACAAGTAGGTGTGTTCTGAGATTAAGACCAATAATGGGTAGTTGGAGATTTAGGTGCAGACTTTACTTCCACCACAGCTACAGGGACATGACAGCAGGCTGGTTAGAATAAGCAAGCTGGTTTGACCCATATATTTATCCAGATGCTGGGAAACACAGGAAGTTCACAGGCAGACATATCTGCTCCTCGTAAATCAAATACTTCCTTTCACCACAGCTCACTCTTAAAACATGTTAGATACATTTAAAGGCAGATCTGCTTTATAAACATGGGGTCAGGAAAAATGAGAAATAGAGAGGCTTTAGACATTGCACTATCTTTTCAATTCTGCTTGGATTTTTTTTTTTAAATGAACATTCCATCTACATCATATTTTTACTTCAACAATGGTGATGCCTGTGTAATTGACCAACATAGAGAGTATTTCAGATTATTACATGTGAATATTTCTTTTTGGAGCACATATAGTACAGTGTCCTCTTCCCGAACAGGAGCAATGTTCCTGTTGACAGAGGACACATTTTAGGTACTCATCAAGGAACTGAAAAACCAAAGTACCTCAGGATACAAAGGCCAGTGGAAGTCTCTAGGAATATCACAAATTTTTGAACAAGAAGATTTCAAAGATTGCACAATTTTTGTTCCAAAACTTAAAGACACTCATTTGCTTCCTATCAGCACATTCACACAGTGGCAGGAGTAGGCACCAGTTTTTCATCCAGGGAGCACAGTAGGAGAAAGCAGGAGCAAGCCAAGGCAGGACTGCTGTGTGCAGGCACATGTGGGCTGTAAATCGCTGCCTTGGGGACATCCTAGCTTGTTACACATGCAGAAAGGGTCTGGCACGTCCTGAGCCAGAACCACACAGCTGTCATCTGCGTGGACACACTCTGCATGCAAATACCAACCTTAGCCCTTCCAGGACAGGTAAAGTAGTCAGTATGCACTCAACCAGCCCCAGCACACAGGGCAAGGGAGGAGACATTTCATCCAGGGCTCTGTGAAACCAGCCTTTATTTGAGACCCAAGCAAGAAACAGATGTCCAAATTTCTTTTGAATGTTCTGTGGATTTTGGAAACACAGTTTCATAGCACATACCACAGCTGAAGTGGAGAGATAGCTGGAAGATATTTCTACAAGCCAAAGTTCAGGGATTTTCTCTAGCTGAACATAATACTTCAGGAATGCATTATGTTGATTTTAAGCATCTTTTCCAAATACTGGATATGTTAAGTGCTGTGCTAGCAGTATCTTTAACTAATCTTTTGTTCAGTCACATGCTGTAAGCTGTTTGGCTGATCTTTTTATTCTTCTGAGCTGTGATGCTAACAAGGGCACTGCTTTGGTGAAAGCAGATAGCAATATCCTGTTGAAATAGGTTTAAATTGAAGGCACGTGCAAAACACCCAGCTGCTTGTTACATGATAAAGCCAGAACAAAAACACATATAAAACTCCACTGTTATACAACACCAAATTTAAGCAACCGAGACTTCTGAAAGTAGTTCCCAGGTTTTTCTCCTTCAGCATGCCTGTGACAACTTTCTGGCAAAAACCTCAGTTCTCATCCATATTGTAACTACCTGCATGACAGTCTAGTAACTAGTTATGAATTTGTACAAAGATCTATGTCAGGGCTGTTTCTGCCCACATACTGCAGTAGCTGCAGCAACCTAGTAGAATTAAAAATAAGCAAGGTTACATCAAGTCAGTAGTGACACACATGCAGAAAATATCTTAGTATTAAACACAGAATTAATCCCTTTTGCCAGTCAAAATAAGTTGTAATGGAAAGTTACTTAGGGCTGGTTTGCAGTCATGCGTTTTTTCACAAGTCTAGTGGCAGAGTTAATCCAAACATCAGGGGAACAGGGCAGCGACACGAGTAAGGTAAAAGAATTGGCATTACAGTTCTGACAATCAGCTACAATCAAAGCTCTCACCTTGCATTTCTGTGCCTTGGCATGGTGCAGAACATCTTGATAATGCCTTGCATTTACTGGTCTCACATCTTGCAGCTTGGCTGTAGGCAACAGTAGGGTTTCTAGAGTTTTCTCAGGATTTCCTTCATCAATTGCTTCATTAATGTGGCCAATTGCAATGATTTCTATGAAACAAAAGTTATCAAAAGCACAGTTTTCAAAGAAAGATGCAACTTATCTAATATCAAGTACAAACAAAGCAGTAACATGGAGAACAGAAAAATCAAGTAACAAGAAGCAGAAGCAGCAACAGCAGCTGATTTCAAATTATTTCTGGTCAAATATCCATGTGAAGCTATTAAGTTGTACAGTTCTCTTCTACAGTTATTGATTCTTCTTAATTTACCTCCTCATAAAAATCATTGATCCTTGCCGAAAAAAACAAAACCCCCTTACCTGCTTTCAGGACAGGAAGTATCCACATGAAGCTTAAGGAAATGCTGGACATTGCATCTAAATGTCCACCTACATAGTGGCTCACAGTGCTGAAAGACTTATTTTCATGTTATTTCAGATCAGACTACTCAAAATCCTGATTTGGACAAAGACATATATACTGGCCTCCCAACTACTGCATTACACAGTAACTTAATCTCATTTCTCTAAATTTCCCCATTGATAACTAATCTGATAATATTGAATAATGAGGAATCACTTGATTGCTCAGACTAGTGGCACTCAGGACTTTAATTGGCAAGTAAGATGGCCCAGTGTGTTTAATAAAATGTCTAACTTGTTTTCTTCAGACTTGTCTCAACACTTTAAAATCGATTTCCGCCCACCCTTAAGCAGTGCTGAAGCACACTGCTCAGGGTACTTTCTTCCTAAAGCCACCCTAGAAGAGCATCAGTCAAGGGTTTTCTCATCACCTGTGAGGGACAGCATCCCTGCTGATAGCAGATCATCTCTCACCAACTCTCTCCCAGACCCTGCCACAGCCAAGCTTGTCGGGTCATCGATCCACGCCCTCATAAGGCTTTGGGAATGAGAAAGTTTTCTGAGATGCCACCAAAGAGGGACTGTGCAGGTGTGGGCTTTGTTATGGAAACAGAGGACACCTATCTTCTTTGCCTCTCTGCTCCAAATAATCATACCGGTCAGATGCCAGTGTCACTGAAATGAAGTGCAGCTCTTTTAGTATTAAGGCTGACTCTCTTAACGTAAGACCACCTTTCCTAGGGATTGTTTCAACTCCTAGTGACTGCAGAGATTCAGACAAAAAAATGATCACATCAGTCAGATGAACTGCTGAGCAGTCCGCTCCACCAGAAGACAAACTGTGAGCTAGCTGTGTGGGTCTGTAGCAACCATTTTACTAGATTTAGGAACCAACAATGTAGTCAGTATTTCTGTGATATAAGGCTTCACTTACTAGTAGGAAACAGTAGCATAGGTGACACTGATAGCAGTGTGGGAACAGTCCATGCACCATGCATTAGTGCCACCCTGTAAACAGCCTGTGCCTTACAAAGGCTCTCAAACTATATTCTAGACTACTTCCCAAATGACAAGCAGTCTGAAAGCTCCTCTCCTTGCTCCAGCAAAACAGGCACAACTCAATAGCCACAAGTTTTAGTAAAAAAAAGAAAAAAGAAATCATACTTGTATATCCAGTGGAGAAATTTGGTCCTCCAGCATTTTTGAAGCCCAGATTTCCTATCTGAGATTAGGCACTAAGTTACGTAAAAGGAAAGCAAGATAGATAATTGCACTGCACAATTCTTTACCAGCTCCCTTGGGAAAACAAGTGCTTGGAAATCATTTAACAAAAAAAAATTTCCTTTCCACAGGACACTTCCTGTAATTTCTTCTCGTATCCATCAATATACTCCTTGCTTACAATTTCTGCAAAACCCATAAAGGAAGATCATGCAGTGCAAATACTGAAAGATACTGCCAGATGGGCAGAACCATGACATTTGTAACAGTGCAGAAGGCAAACACCCTACGATATTTCAGCCAGCCAAAACTTAGCCAAGAATACTTCAAGGACGTTTAAAGACCAATGGGTGTCCAAAATCATTGAATGCTTTTCTGACTTGAAGAGTATCTAAAGAAGGCCATTCATCATAAAAAATTGTCTACCAAAGACCAGACTATCATCTCTGTGGGTGATGTAGAGGAAGAATTACTTACTTTCATTTTCTTCTTGAATTTGCATATTAACCATGTCAATGCAGTTCTGGATATCATTCCAGCTTAAATAATCTTGGCCTTGAGATGAAGCCTCTGACTTAATAGACAATAGTGTATCAGCATAACTATAAGAAGATATAAAATGCATAAGTGTATTTCATACACAAGATAAACTGCCATAAAGAATTAGTCAGATGTATCATTCATCATTTAGTGCTTAGTATTTCTTTTCAATGAATGAATTTCAGACAAATTCATCACTTGCCAGAAATCATACAGACATGCAAGCTGCCTTGCTGGTTCTAGGCATGCATTTCAGGATCTGAAAAAGTGGCCCTGTACATTTATGCAGAGCACTTTTCTTGGCAATGGGATCATGGTAATACATCCACTGGACATACGCTTTACTATATGGCAGATTTGGGAGAACCTATAGTTGGCTTCTTGCTAAACCAAGTAAAAAAATCAGACTTTTTTGCTCTAGCATCAGGTGGCAGCACCTCCTGCTACATCCATGCTCCCTCTATGTGGAGTATGATAGGTCATGAGCAGAGGAAGGTAATAAAAAAAGATGTTCCTCTCACCGCAATTCAAGCATACAACTATGACGATATGTCAGATCAAATACTTAGCTTGTATTTCCAGCAGAAACCTGAGAAATAAATGTTTGCCAGAAAAAAAAAACAACAAACCCCAAACAGGAGGGAATCATCATGTCCTGCTCTGATTTGCCCTCCTAGCATTCAGCAGCCTGTGCTTAAGGGCTTTCCAAGCTGGAAGTCAAATAGCACTAACGGTTGCAAACAACGCTGTGCTCTATTAATTTATGTATTCTAACTTGAAATCTTACATATTCTTCAGGAATGAGTCCTTCTAGGTGTTTTGTGACATGGCAGTTCCTTATGTAAATTTTAAACCTGATATTTGATACTGTGCAAACATTTCTCACTCCAATTCTCATAAAGAAATAAAAACTAAACTTTTATTAACCTTCCCCCAACGTGGACGCTTTTGCAGACCTCTGTTATATTTCCCCTGAATACTCTCTTCTAGAAACACACTCCTAAGAAATTAATCTGTCCTAGCAGAAAACCATTGAACATTATCTCCCTCACTGAACTTTTTCCAGTTCTACTGTATTAATTCTGGTGTGGTGAAATCAAACCTTCCTGCAATAGTTAATACACGGTTTGGCAGCAGAGATAATAATGGCATAATAAAATTTTATTTTATTCTCTACTCCAACCAATTCCTAGTGTTTCATTTGTATTGACCAGCAGCTTAATCTAAAGATCAGGTCACAGTAACACCAGCTGAAAATGCTGCACTTGGACACTTCAGGACCCATTTCTGTATATTTCTAACATTGCTTCTCTTGCCTGCAAGCACCACCTAGTATTAGCAGAGGACAGGTGCCATATTAATTTTGTTACACTATATGGTATTCTGCTTCCTCTAACCAAAACACTGGTTGGTCTCCTATTCTTATCCTGAGTGCCATGTTTGCAGCTTTGAGACACCTAGCAAGGGCTGCTCTCAGATTCATGTCTCAGGGCAGCCTGCTGAAGATGTTTGGCCACCACCCATGCTCTCAGCGCTCAGGTCTCACACAAACTGTAGCGTTGCCTGATATTTTTTGCAGATACACAAATGAGTGCAGAGGTAACAGGACATGGCTGCGACAAGTCATGCATGTGGCAGTGCAAGCAGTTGGCAGCTGAGTGAAGGCTGTAATTTAATGTTGAACATGCACATGTGCCACAGCATTGTGCTCAACTTCTTGGCAAGCAGGACTGTGCTACATTTCCCACATCTTTGCAATTCTCAAGAAAAGGTATGTCAGCTGTGACTTGAGGGACCTCTTGGACTTTAAGACATTAAATGCTACCTCATTCCAAAGACCATCTGCAATATTGCAGAGATGTTACTGATTAACCATTTCCAGCTACAGTCGGTTTATTTTTTTAGTGTCTGCAAAAATTCTTGAGAGATCTTAATGTTTGCTTTCTGACAATATTTTCCCTGCACATCATGCATCTTCTGCCCTCAAACACCTGAAGTCGCAAGATTGCTTGTCTCTTATTAAGTTTATAACAGATGTTTACTTTACAGCTCTTTCAGCTTCATAGCCACAACATAAGACAGCCCACTTAGTAAAATTCCTACTTATCCTTTTGCTGAAGTTGCCAAGTCTAATCCAGACAAGACAAAGTGAACCTTTACCGTTGAAAGTTTTCCTCTTCCAGATTATTGAAGCCAATGCATGGGTTTCTGAGATGATTCTTTATTATTAGGATGTCCTTACTTTCCAAGGCCTGGTTTAGCAACACAACAGCTGACAACATTTCTACTGCAATAGATAGTTCATCATGTGCCACGTAGTTCTGTAGGACAATAATGTACCACAGTCAGTAAGCAGTGTAACAGATTTGTGTTACACAGTCTAGATACCATCAAGGAGATGGACTTGATTTAAAAAGCCTGGCAAATTTCTCAGTCACAGACATGTCAGATTAAGGCAACACTGCTGGTAGAGCTTACTGGGTTTGCTACACAACTCTTCAGCCTTTCCTTCTTTCCTCTGCCCCACAACCCTATCTATTCTGGTCTTACCAGAATAGCAGGGGTTTGCTTTTCTACACTATATATAAAACAGAGTTAGTCCTCATTAAGAGCATGCAACAATTACAAAAAGTCAATTTGTTGCAACAATAGAGCTCAGTGTCAAGAAACAGATTCTGTGAATACCTATACAACCAAAATGATTCATGCAATATATAACACCACTGCAAGAGAATTAAGTCTGAATTTACACAACATGCTATGTTTGTGTTCTTTCATGGTTTGACTACATAACAACAGTGAGCAGGTTGTAAGCTTTTCACTCTTACCACAGCATTCTGTTGTTGGAGGTTGAACAGCTCAGTTTGATAGAAAGCAGCAGCAAATGAGTGAACAACAGGCAGCTGTGCCTCAGGTTTCATCAGTGCAACCAGTGTTTTACTAGGATCACAGTTACGAATTGCAGTATTGATATTGTCAACTGCTATAAGTTCTAGATAACAGCAGGGAAAGAAAAAACCTATTAATTTTCACATGCCATTTGCCATGTAGATGACAGATAGGATATTCCAAAGAATATAATTTGTTGTCATAAAAAAAAACCAAGACACTTTTGTGAAATACTTCAAGACAAGTGCTGAATTTTGCAAAATCTCTGTCTATTCAAGGGTATGCAGCAAGTAACTGACTGGAAGACTTTGAAGTTTCTGTACTTTCAGATACTGGAGACTGCCTACTGTACTTTCAACCCAAAATAAGGAGCTGATCCCATTCTAGCACAGAGAAAGACTTAACAACATTTCTGGGTTTGCTTGCAGTGACTACTGCTGAGTATGTCATCACCAGTGCCTCAGCTTTTTTTCAGCCCAAAGCTCCTGTTCTTCTGTGCTGTGGTTCCTCCCTCACCTCTTTCTTACAGCAGGACCTAATTCAGATAGCTAGAGCAAGCTCTTCCTGCGACAATAACATTTTTATTACCCATTTGAGGAGCCATAGTAAGAAATCAGCCAAATATGTTGACGGATTGGGATTTGCAGTCACTGAACTGATGGAAAACCCCATAGTACAAGCTTCTAGGACTTCCTCTGCAAACCATCACCTGTTTAGTTGTCTAACAGTGTGGAAGACCAGTCCCCAGAAGCACTGCTACCTAGAAATTATCTCCCCTTTCTGCAGCTCAAATTTCACATCAAGTGTGAGTCTAACCATTTTCAATACCTGAACTTGCTTGTTTTGCTTTTGGCCTAACTGACTACAGCAGAGGTCTGAACCCCAGAAGAAAAGTGCTGAAAAGCACTTCCCACTCAGGCAGCTGCAGCAATCTTACAACACTCCCTTTGCTTAGTCACAGCTACCATAATTGCATACCTGGAGGAGCCAACTCTGAAGAAACCCAGGCCAAGATGCACCCATGAACATGTACAAGAGACTGCCTTGGTCTTGCACAAAGGGAAGTAACCTTGAAGGTTGGAGGACATGTGACAGACTAACTAATGACAATTACGCAAATGCCATTTTCATCAGCAAAAAACCCGTCTCCTTCACCTTATCTTATGGCTTTTCTGTGTACTAACATCCAAGGAATGTATTTAGTCACCACTGACTGCTCAAGTTCATACAAGACTGCTTGTACAACACACACCATTCACAGTTCATCTGTGTAGCAACACTCAGATCTTACTATACAACACAGACTTTGAAAACCTTTCTAAATAGACACCTAAACAAGACCTTTGCATCTTGTTTCAATTGCTCTGAAGAATGGTCATATGGGCTTATAGGCTTTCTCTACCTGGTATTCCAGAGGGCAGAAAAATGTAAGCTTTTACTGCTTTTCATGCATCATATTTTTCCTCTTCATTTCCTTTGTCAAGAAGCAACTTGTTTTGAGAAAGTGCCGCTCACAACACCTGAGCAGTCTGACCCAGGCTAACATTTGAGATAGCAAGTCAGACTTATCTTCTGGCTTAAGCTGACCTTATAGTACAGCCCTTAAGTCACATTACAAAAGCAATCAGCCTAGATTTAAAGCATTGGAAATAATACCAGAGACAAAACAGCCACTAAGCCATGCCCAGATGTAACATGAAAAGACAGCAGTTTAACCAAAGCTAGAGTTTCTAGTAAAGAAGTTTCCAGTCAAAGCATGCACTGCAAATTTAGATCCCCCTTTACTATATTGTTTACAAGCTGTAACCTGGCTCTTGCGAGATTACTAGCAGACTAAGAACAGGTTAGATTTAGATGCATGTATCAAAGTGAGAATAATTTTCCTCTGCAATACGACTGCAAAACATTCTTCACGTGATCATTCTATCTTAATTCTACAAGGATGGTCAATGCTCCCAAGAGAGGATTAATACTGCAGTGATAAATATTTGTTCAAGCCATCAAGTCATGCATTGTCTTCAGTTTTAGACAACGTATTTACCAGTGGCTCACATTATTCAAAGTAATAAGTGTAAGCTACCTCACGTGAGAGTATATCCAATGCAGCACAGATTGGTGACTTGGCAGTTGTGACACCAAGAACAAGTTACAAAACCAAAATGCAACACATATGGTTTCCATTTTAGAAACCTTGTTTACATGCAAGAAATAGGGGATTCAATTAATCAGCTTAACATAATTAAACGGTGGTGGCATAAATAAATATTAAAACAGTTACTCACTAAGCTTGTGAGCCTCAGCTTCCGCATTGGCAATACTAACTTCTTTCTGTATTTCACTTTTGTCGAGCATATTTGGAACCTCATATTTGGAACAGATCAGAAAAGAAGATTTAATTATGCTTTTAATTTGATGAGAAATAAGGGAAAAAAACCCTTGATGGGATACTAGGATTTGATTGTACTGTCCCCTGTGCATCAAATACAATGTCACAGTAAACACAGCATTAATCTTTCCCGGTGACTTTTGATCTTCCTCAAAATGAATTATTTTCCCCCTAAGACCCAATTTAGTCTTCCATTTGCTGTTAATGATTCAATACTAGCTTTTTTAATACTCAAGTTACAATTAATTTTCAAAGAAAACATAGTATTACGGGCTGCATGCTATATGTCGAATTTTCTTCTTGTATCTTAGTAACTACTTGTAATGGCATCATGCTCTTTAGAGCAAAGGCAGCTACTTGGTGTTGATTAGTACATCAATTTTTTAAACCCTAATAAAACTGTTTTATAACTAATGCTGAAGGCAGAATAAAGGCAATTTCTCTCTGGGTTAAAGTCAGCTTAAAACTGCAAACTGACGCATAGCCCCTGTTCCATTCAATTACCTGCATTTTCTGTTCTTTAGAATCA